>NC_092865.1:7443053-7514192 GCF_032062135.1 Pyxicephalus adspersus
TAATGTGGGTGCCATTTATGGAAAGCCTGCACCCCGTCCATGTAATGTGGGTGCCATTTATGGAAAGCCCGAACTCCGTCTATGTAATATGGGTGCCATTAATGGAAGGCCTGCTCCCTGTTTATGTAATGCGGGTGCCAATAACGGAAAGCCTGAACTTCGTCCATGTAATGTGGGTGCCATTGATGGAAAGCCTGCACTCGGTCCACGCAATGTGGGTCCGATTTATGGAAAGCCTGCACACCGTCCATGTAATGCAGGATTTCCAATTATTTTGATTATGGGAGATTAACAGTGGGACTCCCAACACCCAAATTAAGGATATACTTTCTTAGATGCTGGATTGTTTCGAATTCCTAATGAAGAATTTGGCTAATTCCTTTTGGAGTTTGACCTCACGGGGGAAAGAGAGTGTCTCTCCATTATGATGTCGGCCTTTTCTATTTTGGTTCATATAAAAGATTTATTTATCCTAAGTTCCCTTAAGGAAATTTACCTTCACTTCTTGTCCTTCTGACATTTTACTGGACAGGAATGAATGCAACTCTCCAACACCAACACAGAAAAATGTTTAAAACACTTAGAAATAGAAGGCTAGAACCTTGTTTTTGTTTTTTAACTGCTATCTGTGTCCCCACTGTACACATTTTCTCTCACTTCCTCTTCCGTAGTCACTGAATCAGAAGTGTAAGGACACTAAAAACAGTTGTTGTGTATCTCCACAGCCAGAGAGTTTCACACAGCTCCAATGTGTTGTGTCTATAATTAGACCTCTGTAAGTGGCTGGCTTCATCATTTTGAGCAGGGGATTTAGTCTTGTTAGGCCGACAGGTTGTAAATGATAACACAGCACTTCCCATTTTTCTAGGAAGAATGTTTTGTTGGAGTGAAATAATTGGCGGTGTTCCCTTTTGTCAGCGCATCTCATGCACGCTGAGCACGGCACGCAGCCCTCACCTCTCCCTCACGCTCCATCTGTCGCTTGTTCAGTAGGAAGCGTTGGAAGGAACTGTCAGAATGCGTTTTGGAGAAGGATGTCACCTGCGATGGAAGCTATCAAACCGCAGAAGGCTTTGGGGGATTTTCATGTTACAAAAAAGGATTCTTTATAGTACAAATCAGCTAAAAAAAACACATTAAAAAACAGCCACAGGCTGGAAGAAAATGCAAAATGCAGGGATAGGCCTCTGCTCTGTTGTAAACAGAAGTCTCTCTGCATAGGTCTGCTGGGCCAAAGCCTTTATGGAAAAGCTTCACCCCATTATTTTATTATTTTACTTTTATTATATAATTATTGTGGGTACCATTGATGGAAAGCCAATGTAGTATATTTATGGGTGGTACGTATTGGAACTTAAAATATTTAAGTGATGCCACATCCCTATATTAATTGAATAGAGGAAAAGAGGAAGACATAACAAAATGGGACTATTAAAGCATCATACAATCCACACTAGAAGGGAATAAGCTGAGTTTGGATTTTTTACTTGGGTATGTTCCTTCTACATGAATGGGAATTGCAGTAAGGATTTGAATTGCTATCTTCCTATGTAAAAAAAAAAAAAAAAATCCTCAAGTTTTGACTTTTTCCGGAGAGTGAATATATCGCTTTCTTGAAGTGCTTTGTACCTTGCTCCTGTGTTGTGGTAGGCTCAAGCTATGAGGCTTTTGCATTGATTGGATCTCAAAGTATATTCCTGATGAAGCAGATATTTCTTTCTGTGAAACGCGTGGGGCAACACTAATTAATGGGATCATATGTAAATTTAATATGTTGAATTGCTGTTTTTTATATGGATTTAAACGTTTGCTGGCATTTTAAATTAAAGTTGTTATTGATTTTTTTGATGCCTTAAAAGTCCCATTCTGTTATTTCTTCCTCTTTTCAATTTATGGAAAGCCTCCACTCCACCTGACTAAAAACTGGGTCAAAGCTTGTTCTCTCCAATCAGCAAAGTTCATTCTCCCTTCTGATTGGTGGGCTTTAGCTCTGACTCAGCAAGGGGTGCGGTAATAGGCCAATCAGCATTCTCACACCTTGTGTCCCTAGCCCTGTATATCTATATTGTCTGCTAGCATACCCAAAGCATTGCTTTGAAGTGGTACAAAAATGTAAAAAAAAGGCAGGTCCTTTATTGCAGAAGGAACATTGCCTAATATTAAACATACCAGCCTTATCCCAATTTTTGTTTCACCCATCTTGACCTTGCCCTGGTGCGGGGATTGGCATCTTCCCAATCTTCTCTCCTGAATCGTTGGCCAACTTGATTGACCAGGCTGGGATGATGTAACTCCAGTGCATTATTATTAATAATAAACAGGATTTATATAGCACCAACATATCACGCAGCGCTGTACATTAAATAAGGGTTGCAAATGACAGACAGATAAACATAGTGACACAGGAGGAGGAGAGGACCCTGGACAGAAGAGCTTACAGTCTAGGAGGATGCACTGTGCATTGGTTTGGGCGGTGGGGGCGTATTCTGCCATCCTGCACTCTGTGTGCACAGCTCAGTGTAGTTGGAAAACAAGTTTACAAACAGGCAGGTAAATGTTTTATTGCAGAAGGGACGTCTCTTGTCTATTCTGCAATCAAGATTCTGCCTGCTCGCAATTTTGTAATGCGGAACATTCGTTCCCAGCTTCTGAATTGAGCCAGGGAGCTGCAAAAGAAAGGAAAAAATACAAACTGCTGGGCAGAGATGCATTGCAGGAAGAATGATGCCTTACAGCAGCACGGTGGCCCATCGGTTAGCACTCTTGTCTTTGCAGTGCTAGGTCCCAGGTTCGAATCTCGGCCAGGACACTATCTGCAAGGAGTTTGCAGGTTCTCTCCGTGTTTGTGTGGGTTTCCTCCAAGTGCTCCTGTTTCCTCCCACATTGCAAAAAAACATGCAGTTAGGTTAATTGGCTTCCCCTCAAAATTGTCCTTAGGCCGTGTTAATGACATATGACTATGGTAGGGACATTAGATTGTGAGCTCCTTGGAGGGACAGCTAGTGACATGACTATCGGCTTTGTACAGCGCTGCGTAATATGATGGTGCTATATAAATACTGTTTAGTAATAATAATAACACTGATGCCTACCCTGAATGTGTGAAGCATAGAAATGATTTTACATATCTCTACAATAAAACAAAATTATTGTTTGCCTTCAGGCCATATCTAGTTTTACTTGTTAGGGATGATGAGTTGCATGCAGGTCGACGCATGTCAAGTCTTGGTGCTGATTATCATTAATAAACAAGATTCATACAGTGCCAACATATTATGTAGCGCTGTACATTAAATAAGGTTGCAAATGACAGACAGATACAGACAGGAGGAGGAGAGGACCCTGCCCAGAGGAGCTTGCAATCTAAGAGCTGAGCATTTTGAGACTGAACTGGGCAGACAATTCTTAATATCTATTAAAAAGCTTTCATAATTCTCTGTAGCGATCATTTCTTTTGGTTGCAATCTTCTTTCCCTGTTCTGTAGTCTCATCGCTGTATATCTGCAGTGTGAAATCATCTACAGAACTGCAGCCTCTGACTTTAAGTCTCAGTGAGATTTGGTGATGTCCGTGCTATGCTTGTATTCCCCCTTGCTGGAGGGGAAGCTGCATCTGTAGGAATGAAGTGCAAAAATCTCCCTGCTTCATTTATTTTGTGGATTAGTGATTCCAATTTTTTGCTGCTTCTTTATTATATCTCTTCCAGTCACCAGGGGGTCACCCTGCCACGAGAAACCAAAGCCCAGCTCCTTTACAAAGATAGAAACCAACATGCGGAGAAACAATGCAAAACTGGAATTTGTAATCCAGTAACCAGGAAAAGATCAGCTGCAGGGAGACCACCGGGTGTCTAGACTTTTGCCCCATGCATACCCTTTTCTGGGCACAATTTCCTTAGGACAGGGGCATTTTAAGGACCCAGAAATAGTCATTTTGCCGGAATGCCGGGACTAGCTCTTTCAGAACTCTGTGAATCCTGGTTTGTTAAAACTTGCAGTGCTATTTCTAAAGTGCAAACATCAAAGATAAGATATTCAGCTGACAATGATTGTAGAATGAACAGCTTCCATTTATAGGGCGGTTTATTCTGTGGGTGTATTACTTGCAGCAGCTTGAACACGCAGCAGTTCAATGGTTTTGTGCAGTATCACAATGCAGCCTATTGGGTCAAAATGTTAAAGTTTATGAGATTTTAGTGATGGAGCTTGAACCTTGAAATCCTGTTCTCTATCGCCCCTCCCTGGTTGCACTGGGTATGGGGTGGCTTTAGAGTGCATGTGACCACACATTGAGTTTCATTTTTATTTTATGGACATTGTATGCATCATTTAACCCATTGCTGCCATTTATGATCATTCTATTTGAACAAAAACTACTTGCCTAGCTGTTTCTGTGTCTTCAATGCTTTCCAAGTTCATGATCCGCAACCACTGAGTTCAGGTCATTATTTAGTATATGTTAAAGTCAATGACAGGCAGTTAATCCAATGACATCACTGCACCTCACCACCACCCCCTGGAATTCTTCATCCTTGATGATCCTGCCATTAGGATCCTCCTCCAGACACTTCCTTTTACAGGGTGATGTTTCAGTTCACTTCTCCTAAGTTTAGTACTTGAAAAGGGGAAGAATCTGTCATGTCTGTGTGCTTTGTATTGTTGAAAAAATTGAAAATCTGCACAAGCAAATCTTTGCCGTTGTTTGAGGAACTGAAAAAATATGTGAAACTCCATTTAATGCATTTTGGATCCAACACAAATGTCATAAATATGAACTTGCTCTGGTATTGGATATGTAGTTTAACCAGGGGGGTGGAAGGAGCCAATCAGGAGCTGATGCATTCACATGTGCGAACAAATAGCATGCTGATTGGAGGAGACTGTAAAAGAATTCCTTCGTTATCCAATCAGAAAGCTTACTGTACAAAGGGACAATATTTTAAACCTATGTCTGTGTATCTTAGTCTGTGTGTTTCATCGTTTTTTCTTTCCCCATAGAGGCCGGAGTATTGGCCAAGCAGTATGTCCAGCAAGGTCTTCCCGTCCCCGATGACCTCATCACCCGCGTCATGCTGTCCGAGCTGGAGAAGAGGACAACACACAGCTGGCTACTGGATGGTAATTTCATACAATGCTTCTCTCCTCTTCAGAATCCAAATATCACTTGCACACATACAGAAATAAGCTGAACTCTGATAAGCAAATATTGTCGAATTGCATTGATTTTTTGGGGGGATCTTGGGGAGTTTTGTGTATTTCTTCCAGATCTGGGCACTAATCTGGTGTGACGATTTGACTCCTGTATTCAAGACTGGTCACTGCTGCTCTTTCTCATTGTGCAGGGTGATTGGTCTGGTCTCCGCCCCTCCTATTGTTATGAGCAGGCAGCCTGTAGTGGGTGGAGCTTCTGGGACCCTCCCATTGCTCTACTCACTATGCATTTTTTTGTACGGGACACTCTTGATGTCTCTGCCACATTACAAGGTGATATCTGGGTTTGCAGAGGCATTTAGTGCATACAAAGTGGATTTATATAATTTGTGGTTATTATAGAGTAGAATATAATACAATTTTTGTTCAGCTTCAGGTCTCATACTATATAGATTCCACATTGCTCAGTAAATTGGGAATCTCTTACATTGCACTCATTTCTGATGCTGATTGGTGTCTAAAGAATAGAAACTCCAATATTTATGATGTATAGTAGACCAAGCATTGGATAATGTCTCCTACTGTGATTGGCAGATGGCAGATAACTGAGGAACTGCTGCATGTACAGGTCCTCTTTTCTTGGATTCCCTTTAGTGATCGCTATGTGGGAAGAGGCGGCAGTGTGACAAATATAAGCTGCGGCAATGGAAAGGATTTACATAAATGTTCTGTTTCTAGGTCAGCAGCTGCAGATTATTAAACATACACAGATGTGGCATGATTGAGCGGCACCAAAAATGTCCAAAACCTACAAAATTGGATATTTCAGCTCCTGAACCTACAAAATTGGATATTTCAGCTCCTGGACTAGTGGGGGCCACGGGGACCGCAGGCAGAGATATGGGAATTTTATGGAGTCTTATGGCAATCCTAACACACACGGTCTCTTGATGGGACTGTAGTTGAGCCTGCAGCAAAACACTCACCGCGAGTCTGAATTAAAAAAGAGCAACAAACACATACTTATAATAAAGTCATATAAATATATATTTTTTTATTATGTTGCTTTATGCAATCAGTCTGTGTAGAAGCTGCTTGTAGCTGAACACTAGAGGGCAGCAGAACGATAACTGTCAGTTTCTGCCCATAAGAAAACTACAAGTCCCATGATTCCTTGCATTGTGTATGATAGATGGGGAAGGTTATATTTGTAGTCTCTCTGTACAGCGCAATGAGGTGGCTACAAATGACGAGCTTCTGAATGAAGCATGAATTGTAGCCACAGGCATTAAGTATATGCAGCGGTCTGCTAATGATAGTAGCGATTAATAGTGAATAATTGAACACAATTTAGAATAATAGGAAGACCTTATTATAATTAGGCTTTATATAGCGCCAACATATTACGCAGCGCTGTACATTTAATAGGGGTTGCAAATGACGGCCAGATACAGACATCATTAGAACAAATTACAAATATGATTTTTTTTTTTTAAATTTGGGTTTATGATATGATTGTTGTATTGTCATTGAACAATATCAGAGTTCCCAGGGCTGCTGGTGCTGAGTGGAATATTCCATGCCTTGTTTCATTAACGGAAAGGGATGAGTCATCTGTCTTTGTAAAAACAGAACCTTGTAGCTGTTACAATGTATCATCCTGCAATACACCCCCCATTCCCAGCAATGTACCCCCCTCCCACCATAGCAGAAAGAATCTCACATCTGTCACTTATTTCATTACCATCCTTTAATTTTTAACACTCCATGTCACTTTCACACAATTCTATAGGTTAGCCGTGTCACTTTCACACAGTTCTATAGGTTAGCCGTGTCACTTTCACACAATTCTTTGGGTTAGCCGTGTCACTTTCACACAATTCGTCATGTGATCCTGTTTATAAGTAATGAAAATATACCATAGTTCCAATGTAGATAAATATTGATTTTACTGAGGTCCTAATGGATAACTTCACACTACTTAAAATAACTTAGCACATTGTTACTTCCTCCACCTCCTAGATTGTAAGCTCTCTGGGCCAGGGTTCTCTTCTCCTGTGTCACTGTCTGTATCTGTCATTTGCAACCCCTATTTATTGTACAGCGCTGTGTTATATGTTGGCGCTATATACATACTGTTTATTATTATTATTAAAAAAAAAATATTAAAATTATTATGGAAGTTAAGATGTTCTTTGAAAATTTGTGATCAAATAGTTGTTTATCGCAGAAAGGAACAGGTGATGTCCCTTCTGCAATACCTGTTCTTACCTGTCACTGTCTGTGCCTGTCTGTCATTTGCAACCCCTATTTAATGTACAGCGCTGCGTAATATGTTGGTGCTATATAAATCCTGTTTATTTATTTTTGACACATTTTACAGAAAATACTTGCTAATCCTGCCAGAAATTGAGAATGCTTGCCATTTCCTGTAAAGTATAATATTGTTTCTAATCTTTTAATCTCATCAGATGATCAAAGACTCGGATGAGTGTAAACCCCTGTAAGCACAAATTCTGTTATTGGTAATAACACAGCAGAGTGTTTCCTTTATGAAGTTAAATTTTTGTCACTGAAAATCTTGTGATCACGTCCATTGACAGTAGAATAAAGAAATGTTTTTCAGCTCTAAGGGGGGGGGGGGGGTCTAGGGACATTCTCCTCCATGGTATAAGGCAGTGATCGTCCCTTGGTTATTAATGATCCGCTACATGCTCACTGCTAAACATTATTAGACCACTGTACTTGCTAGATCCCCACCTCCTAGATTGTAAGCTCTTTGGGGCGGGGTCCTCTCCTCCAGTGTCACTGTCTGTATTTGTTTGTCATTTTCAACCCTTATTTAATGTACAGCGCTGCATAATATGGTGGCGGTTTGATAATAATAGTGAAGGTGACAGTAATCTAATAATAGGGTGACAATTTTCTAATGTGTGTACATTTGTTGATCCTACCAGTAATTTTTCTACTTCCCTTAACAGGGTGACAACGCTTTTGTTTTTCAGTAAAATTACATAGCATTGTTGTCACCTGTGGACAGAATAGCCTCATACAGATGTCAGATTACTGTCAATGGAAATGAGCTTCTAAAACAGGTTAATAAATGAGCGCTGGACATTATTCTATTCTATGGAGAGTGGAGGGGGCAGTATGAGCTCTTCTCCATAGGAAAGCACTGTGCTTGTTCCTGATTGGTCATTTATTATAAGAGAAGATTGATTGTGCCAGCCTGGTACCGGTCACTTTCTTCAGTCCCCATCACTAATGCAATAGATGTTTTCCTGAAGCTCATCTTGAGTTATCAGCTCATGTTGACGCTGAGATTAAAGCACGTCGGTAAAATGCCGGGTACAGGAGGCGATGAGTCTGTTGGCTCTGTCCCGGATAACTGTGATTTGCAGAGCGTAATCCTCATTAGAGAGATGAAAGTCAGACAGCTTTTTTTTCCCCCAGCCTGGCGCAGATTTCATTATCTGGTCAGATTTCCACCTACACAACACCTCCGTCAGGTTCCAGGCAAGAAAGCTCCCATTACCGATATTGTATAACAATTCATCCTCCGCTGTCACCGGTGGCACACCAGTCCTAGGATTGTGATTTCAGGTGGAAGAAAACCTATCGACCACAGGCTGTATACTATCTACCTGACCACATGACCCCATCCACGTGATTCTGCAGCCCATGTGGTCACTAAGATCATTTCACCTTCCAGTGCCCCCCATATGTGGCTGCAGGGGTCAGTTTATTGGCTCACAATACAATATCTTGCTGCCTAGGGTTGTGGTAGCTTTATATAAAGGTTGCCCTCCCTTCTTCTCTTTTTACCTCCTTTCAAAAATATCAGTGTTAAAACCATGGCCTTGCAGAATAAGACCCTTGCTCTATGTGGGGAAGCAGTGGTCTCTTTGCAGAGGTCCAATATATCCCCTAATGAGTCAGAACCATCATTGGAGAAGGGCTTTGCTGATTGCAGTTTTTTAAGTCTGATTTATTAGGGGGGTTTCTGTATTGGGACCACCGGTTCAACCTAGAGCATATGCTTCACTCTGCACCTACAGACAAGAGTCAGCTGTTTTACTTTTGCTGAGGCTGCTTTAGATTTCAAACTTTAATCCTCACTTTTCTATTCGAGCAGTTGTCAGATGTCTAACTATGTCTGTGCTGACCCTGTGTAGCCAGCTAGTAAATACCTGGTTAGACCCCCTGCAATGCAAGCCAATGGGAAGAAGATTGTGCTGGGGGGTGTAGCTGTTACTCTGCTCTGCCAGCACAGACCATAGCAAAAGAGCATATAAAGAGAGAAAAATACTTATATTGGGTATTTATGTGAAATGTGTTTAAACATTAACTTTTAAAATAATTAATAATAATAATTGGCTGTGTGTAAAGAACCTGAAATCTTTTTCATTTTTTTGTACATTTCTAGGTTTTCCCAGGACCCTGGTGCAGGCAGAGGCACTGGATAAGATGTGCGACCTGGATTTAGTAATAACATTAAATATCCCCTTCGAGACTCTGAAAGATCGCCTGAACACAAGGTGGATCCACCTGCCCAGCGGACGAGTCTACAACATGGAATTCAATCCTCCAAATGTGCCCGTAAGACTCTAAAGTAACATTTTCTATTCTTGTATGAACAGAATTGTCTGTTTTAGTTTCCCATTCCTCCAGGTCATTGTATATCTAGTAGTGGGTCGCATTCAATGGGATTTGTTTTTGTAATGTTGAAGATGTTTCGCAGCTGCTTCATCAGCTGTGTAGAAAATCCCTGAACATCCAATATCCATGCAGCACAGATGTCTTATTCCGATCACCATGGAATGCGGCAATGCAGGTGTTGATTGTTCAAGACCATTAGGTGTGAGATTTGCTGGACCACACTGTTCTATTAACATAACTTCATCCTTGGTGTCAGGAAGTCTGCATAGGTGGTAAACCTTCTAATGACATAACTGAAGCTTTGAATTGATTTTAAAGCACTGGGGTGGAGATGTTGGTATTAAGGCGTTGTAAGTAAAAGTTGATGATGTCAAAGACCTCCACCCCTGTTCAGAGATGATTGTTCTAATTTGAAGTAGGGCAGCACTGTGGCTCAGGGGTTAGCAATCCGGCCTAGGTCCCAGGATCGATTCCCCGCCAGACATTATCTGCATGGAGTTTGCAGATTCTCCCCGTGTCTGCGTGGGTTTCCTCCCACATCCCAAAAACATGCAGTTAGGTTATTTGGCTTCCCCCTAAATTGACCTTCGACTACATTAATGGCATATGACTATGGTAGGGACATTAGATTATGAGCACCCCTGAGGGACAGTGACACCACTATGGACTTTGTACAGCGCTGTGTTATATGATGGCGCTATATAAATACTGTGTATAATAATAAATTGTTCTAATTTGAAGTAGATGGCCACCACAAACCAGTTGTCCTCCCTATCTAAAATTTCCATCTCATTGTGCTGGAATGAATGTCAGATGAAAGAGTAAAGCGTTGAAAAGAAGTGCACTTTGCATTGCAGGGCAGAGTATTTTAGGAGGAAAGCTCAAAACTCACCTCAGACTTTGTGTCCCCGAGAAACTTATTTGTGATTGTTTTATATGCACCATACCACCAAATGGCCAATGAGGACTATTACAGTGGGGCGTCTCATGTTTATTCCCATTTTCTTTTCCCATGGAACAAACCAGGCTGTGCAGTATTAGCATCATATAAAGTAGCACACACATTTTTTGGAGAGCTATAGTATAGGGAGGAGGCATTCTGTATTCTACAAAGACAAGTATGATTAAAATTAGTAAAGACAGAGATCACAAAAAGCTAGAAGTTTGCTGGATTTTAGAAATGGTAAACAAGTCTTTTTTGCCCAAATGTAACACATAGAACCCTTTCAATATATTTAATAGACCAAAAAGGAGCAAATAGGAGCAAATTATTGTTGGGTATTACACTTTATTAATTTCATGTTTTGTGTACAGTGCCATCTGCAGGCCACATCTGATATTGCAGCCTAAACTTTTCCTACCAGTTGTCATGTAGGACTTTATTTTATCTACATCCGTCAGTTCTGTTTTTGTCCCTGTTAACCTACATTAACCCAAGAACTCTGAACATAAAGAGGAAACAAATAATTTTATCTGGCACAGGTTCAACATAAATAATTTCATTCCATGTGAATTCCAACCACTAAATCCTTCTACTAGTGGATGTCCTGCAGTTATATTTTAGCTCTACAATGATTGTATTTTAACTTGGAACTGTTTTGAAAATCACTGAACCGGTGTGAAAAGTTACATCTAATATGTGTGTATGCTATAGATGGGTCCTAGCATATGTACAGAAAGTCACATGATTGGAGTCACATAAATGAGATTTGCTTAAGTCGGCACTTTTTATACAGTGATGCAGCAGGAAGGGCAACCTTAACCTTTTCCATTTCCAGTCTGCTCCCCATCCCCACCCTTTGCCTGGACAGTGAAAGGAAAAGCAGCTGACTGATGCTCTAGTTGCTCCATTCCTATCACTATGTACCATGTACTGCAGCGCCCCTGACTGGCCCATTGTGCTGCATCTTCCTTCCCCTCTTTAAGCTATGCATTAAACACTGAGTGCCATATACCTCTTTTCATTTTTTATTTGCTTTGAGTTGTGCCCTAGCCTGTGCCAAGCTCACCCAAAACTAATCACGGGGCTCAGGGCTGCTCAAAATCCTGATTGCACTCTGCATAAGGTTTATTTGGAGCTGCTGGCTACTACAAGAAGGTCCAGTGTCCTCTTCTGTGCCAACTTAATGCGATGGGAAGAGGTAGATACTTTCTTTTTTTGGAGTGAACTGTTTGTTCACCAATTGTTTTTTTTAAAGACGTCTTGGAGGAGCAGGGGGTTTGCTGAATAAGGAAACCTTCCACTTATGATTATTATCCATTATTCATATAGCGCCAACATATTACACACTGTACAAAGTCCATAGTCATATCACTGGCTCTGTCTCAAAGGGGCTCACAATCTAATGTCTTTATCATAGTCATGTCTTTACTACAGTCTAAGGTCACATTTTATAGGGGTACGGGAGCCAATTAACCTAACTGCATGTACACCCACACAAACACGGGGAGAACCTGCAAACTCTATGCAGATATTAGCTGGGTTACTAGATACTAGCTGAGATTCAAACTTGGGACCCCGGGCTGCAAAGGCCAGAGGACTAATCTAATCAGAGAGCCACTTGGGAGTGATGAGCTCATTTTTTGTAAATCCTTTGTATTTGTTACATTTAAAACAGAACTAAATCCTGCTATACTCACCTGTCCCTAGGCTGGTGCGGGAATTTATTCAGTCCTGTCAAGTGCAGGGGAAGCCAAGATTGCCAGATATCCTGAGAACTTTTTGACAGTTCCATGGAGCAATCAGACAGGTAAGACATTTTATTGCAGCAGAGACATTACCTGTCCCTTTCTGCAATAATGTCACTCACTTCGTACTGATTAGTTTTCGGCAACAAAAGAAAAAATATTGCATTTGTAAAGCAAACAATTTGATATCAAACATTACCCAAAAGCACTTGCACCGATATGCAAATTTTTTATTCAATGAGCAATCTGATTGGTTGAATAAACAGCACAGAATTAGGCAGATTGTAGTTCAAAAAAACTATTTTGAAAGATCATCTATGCATATTTGTAGAGGTGGGAGGTGAAAAGCCACACTTTTACTAACGTAATGATGAAATAAAAGGTTTATTCATTAATGTTACATCACCCCAGGGATTAACTGCCAACAGCTATTAGACTGCAATGGGAGATGCTCAGCTATGGGGTCCTTTAGGGCGGTCCAAACTGCAGTAGGTGTCCTGTGGGGTGCCTGCAGGAACCTTGGGGACCTCAAGGGGATGTCTGAGCTTTATTTTTATAAACATTACTATTCCAGATTTTATTTCTATATTTCAGTTGGTTCCTTAGTGGTCCAGTACCAGGGAGCTGCTCACCGAGTCATGCAGAGGAGCCAATTCAATACTAATATAAATGGAATGTGATCATGCACAGTTATGGGATCCTAGATTTCATTATCACAAGATTAGGCCTAGATTATCTCACCCAGCCAATATCACTTTTAAAGGGAGTGAATGGATGAAAGTGTAGAGGTTTATGCTTAGTAATACACCCAAATCATTCCCTATCATACATGTTAGTAGCCATTTGGACCTTTTTTTACATTTCTGGATGTACAATTGCATGTTCTTTTGTGTTTTTTTTTTTATTTCAAGATTTTTTATTAAATGTATTCAATTTATAAATATTGGACATATATGTGAGGAAAGGGAAATCCTGATGATGCTTGAGCTGTCATCAAAATTTCCTATTTCTCAGCCAATCACAGAGCACTAGAGATGAATGGGGACAAGTCTCCTCATTCATGTCTAGTGCTGAATGGCTGAGAAATGTAAAACTTCAGCCAATCACAGAGCACTAGGGGTGAATGGAGAGGCTTGTCCTCATTTAACCCCTAGTGCCCTGTGAGCCTTCACTGTCAGGAGGATTTCCAGGGCTGTGCTCATTGCAACCCTGGAAATCATCCTGTCATTGGGATAACCTGTAAAAAAAAAAAAAAAAGTTTAGTTACACAAACACACACATTTAATAAAATAATTTGACATCAAAGCCTTGTCCAATTTTTTTACACATATTTTAACCATTTCAGGGAATGAGTAAGGGGTTTTATGTACCCCTGTACTCATTCCCTGGGGTGAGGTGGTGGAGATCGGGGAGTCTCCTTATTAAAGGGGGCTTCCAGATTCCAAAGTCCTGCTAAAAACATTTATAAAAGCCCCTATTGTTTTCAATGGAAGCTTTCATAAACGCTTGAAAAAGCCTCCATTGAGTTCTCTGATACGCCTTTAATATAACCTTGATGTAGATGGTCTGACAAATATGAGATGCATCACAGCTCAATGTCTGGTATATAACCCATTTATGCAGCAGAAATACTTTCAGCTTTATAGACATTGTTCTACTTTCTGTTTTCAATTCAATTAAATATGACTGCGCAACTAAATAGGAATTCAGAGTCTGACCACACTGACCTGTGCTCTTGGTAATCCAAAAGACCTGGTCAGACCCGCCCCCTTTTATTCTTCAGCCAATACCATTTGTTGGAAGATGCTTTTGCTGAGGGGTGTGGCCATTACTCATCAATGCCAGCACAGAGCACTGGAGCGGGGAGAGCAAGAAGTGCGTTTCTAATGTGAAAAAGTCATATAAAATCTTTTAGTAATAGAATATGGAAGGTTGGTTTAGGGTTCCAAAAGTTTCCCCTTCCAAAAAAAAAAATCCTGACACTTTCCATGCTCCACTACTGTCTCTGACCTCCTTTTTAACTAGCACCGGTGGTCTTTGGTCTACTTTGGCATTTTATGGCCATTTTTTAGTGCCCAGACTTTGCACACCTGCCGTAGGTGGGCGCCATTCAGCCCTGAAGGAATTCATGGACCCCATAGTCACTGGAGGAAAAAAAGAAAGTGTGATATCACTGAAGGGGTACTTTAGGGGAATGGCAGGTAGAAAGCTAGAGTTTAGATAATTTATTTAATATAGCCGTGTCCAACCCAGGCATTTTTTAAGATAGGTGGCTAGCTGTAGGCTGGTGGCAGCCACTGTATTACATAGTAAACCAGGTTGAAAAACAGTCCATCAAGTTCTACCACTAGGGAAATAAACATATCCCAGAAAAAAATCTGTACAGGCATAATAAAAAAATCCCCTGGTACAATTTGCTCCAACAAGGAACAAAAATTCCTTCCTGATCCCATGAGGCAATCGGATGTATCCTGGATCAGCAGTCACTGTTATCTTTATTTTAAAGCCTTAATCCCCAGTTATATTCTGTGCTTCTAGAAATCATCCGGCTTTTTCTTAAAGCAATCTATAGAACTTGCTGAAACTACTTACTGAGGGAACCAATTCTACATTTTCACAGACCTTACAGTGAAGAATCCCTTCCTTGTCCGGAGCTTAAACTTCTTTTCCTCCTGACGCAAAGAGCGCCCTCTTGTGCTTTGTAACAATCTTAAAGTAAATAATGGGGAAGAGAGTTCTCTGTATGGACCATTTATATATTTATACAGGGTCATTATATCCCCCCTATACGTCTCTTCTATTATGACCAAACTCTTTCGTTACCACCCAAAAACAGCTGGGTGGTTACTGAAAAGGTAGTGCACCCGGCTAAAATGGCCTGAGAACACTGTTTTGGAACAAGTTGGGAAGGGTTAGATCGTTTTGCCATGTTTCATTTTTTGCCTGTAAATCAATGACAATATTTCTTTAGTTCTTTGTTGTCACTGGGACAGGAAGTGAGCAGATCTCTCCACTGGGGAAAGAGATTTAATACTTTATTTTAGTTAGCTTAGAATTTGTGTGTTATTATTATTGCTATGTGTTGGGGGGAATAATCCCCTCTTCATGTACCTGGAGACACAAATCTATACAGAAACTCCAACCCCCTATACTGCAACCATTTATTGTGCTTTATGTTTATATTGAAATCACAATTTCTCTTGATGTGCCAGCTGTTCGGTGATTACAGATCCTTGGCTGTCATCCTGGAAGGACCTGGGATTTGTGTATTAGAAGCCTAATTATCTCATTTTTTATATATTTAGGGCCATGATGATGTCACCGGAGAACCCTTAGTCCATCAAGAAGCAGATAAACCCGAGGCGGTAGTTTCCAGACTGCGTCAATACAAAGATGTTGCCAAACCTGTTATGGAAAGATATAAGTGAGTGATTTCTAATATTACTAATATTATATTACTTTTTAATTGAGTTATTTATTCCGTTCTTCAATGTTTTATTCCTATGTATGATCAGGTATTATACTAAAATTAAAAATGAATTTACATTTTTAATATTGATCCATCAATGTTTTCAATATGAGGAATTTTCATCTTTTCATGAAACAGAGAATGGCACATTCCCTCAAACATTCCCTTGTGGGAATCTCCTAGGTCCATGTTTTTCAATGGCAGTAATAGATTAACACCAGGGAATGTTTGAATAATGGATGTCAGATTCCTTTATTTATGAATAGAGCCCAACAAATTAAATCATGGGCAAAAGTATTTTTAAATTAAAATAGTGAACAGATAGATAGAGATTTGTAGACAAAGTAAAGAGACCCTGTCATTCCTGCAGGTAAAAGAACAGAAAACTTTGGAATAATAAATTCTTACTTGCTGCATTTTCCCCTTTTTATAAACTTTACATGCAACAGTCAGTGATGTAGCAGAGCTCCCAACCATCGTGCTTATCATTGTCTTTTCAGGATGTGACTAATTACTGTATGTGCTAGCCCAGCTCCTCCACCCCTCCCTACCCATGTAATCCTTTATATAGCTGCTGGGGAAAAATAAAGGGAAATACTATAAAGTGTTTCTCTAACATGGGCGGACCCTTTAAATACCTTTCAGGTCTTTATGGAACCCCTCCTATAATTAATATATCTGCAGCTCACAGTATATTAGTGTGGTGGTCAGTGGGAAGAATTCCTCTTACATTGGTGGCCATTGGGAAGAATGTCACCCTTACGGATAGCCAAATAGATCATTGGGGTCACTTAAACTGACCTGAGAGATGCAAATTTCTCAAGGAAGCTCTAGTAATCTCTGGCGGAATCCTGGGTGAGAATCACTGTTATAGAATATCATTCCCGTGACAGCTCTGAGTCTGCTGCAACTGCTGACCTCTCCTCCAAGATAGTGGCGCCCATAAGCAGCTATGGGGCTTTTGGATGTCTACACAAAGGAGCCTTTTACAGGCAACTAACATGCAAAAATACAATAAATGCCCATTTAGTCTTATAGGAAGATCACTGTTGAATTTATCGATTGGGTGACAGGGCCTCTTTAATTGTATGGAGATGGAAATAACAGTGTGTGAGAAAGATATAGAGAATCAAATCTACATTTCTGCAAACATGGCACTAGGGACGCTTCTCTAGATATGTTGGCCTTCTAAATAATAAATGGAATTCCAATTCCAATGTGCGAGACAAGTCAGGAATTAACAATGGTGACCAATCAAAAAGTGGATATGAAAGTCCTAGAATGATGATGAGATAAAATGTATCTGCTTCATGAGTGCTCCTAATAGGTTTATAATTATTTCCTAGCGGCAGTGAGGAGACGGCGACACAGAATTATTCTATATTTCTATATCAGGGGAATATCTGCAGCCGAAGCTCTCAGATCAGAGTGATTCAGCTTCTTACATAACAGCGCAGCACAAGGGAGTTCCATCTGCAGCTCTGTCCCTGACTCCTTCCTATTGGCTGTATGGTCAGAGGTGTACGAGTTTTGGGGTGGGGGTTGTTGTGTAGTTGGGTGCGGTCTCAGATCCACATTGGGGTTATTTCAGGATGATATCCCCTCCAGCACAATTGTTAACTCATTCTAGATAATGTCTCTAAATTCCCCAATTCTGCATAAAACTGCATTAGACACCCTACTGTGCAGGTTATTATATCCAATGATGTGTACATAGAAAATATGCAACAAATAAAGATTAAAAATGAAATCACAAAGAAATGCAAACAGTTTATGATATAGGACAGAGGGCTCTGCATGCACTGCTGGGATATTCTCAGAAAACAGGACCTGGCGGTAGGAAGAACATTTGCACAAACTATTTGCATTTCCTTGAATGCTGCAGACATTATGTGGGTAGATGTGTGTTATCATAGAAAGACTATTAATTTTAGAATGAAATGTAAAGAGAAAATGTATTTAGGGTTATAGTATATACGTTTACTAATATATAATATTTAATTGGGGGTAGAATGTATGTATGTGTAATGTATGCTCTCATTGTAAAACAAAATCATGCAATATATAATATGTGATGGTGATATGAAAGATGATTAGCTAATTAGTTTCTGATCTTTATTCTATTGCATGATTTTGTTTTACTACAAAAGATCCGACACTAACCAGTCAGCTTTCATACCACCATCGTGCATGTGTGTGTGTGTATGTATGTATATAATATATATATATATAGTGATGGTATGAAAGCTGATTAGTTAGTGTCTGATATTTATTCTATTGCATGATTTTGTTTTTACTATGCATGGAGAATACTCTTGAAGAATGAGAACAGACATTACACATACATACATTCTAACTCCAATTAAATATTCTTTCTATTACTAACACTTCTTATTATTATTACACAGTGTATGTATATATATATATATATATATATATATATATATATAGCGCTGAAATATTACACAGCACTGTACAAAGTCCATAGTCATGTCACTAGCTCACAATCTATTGTCCCTACCATTATCATATGTCTTTAATACAGTCCAAGGACATTTTTTGGGGGACGCCAATTAACCCAACTGCGTGTTTTTGGAATGTGGGAGGAAGTACTTGGAGGAAACCCACACAAGCACAGGGAGAACCTGCAAACTCCATGCAGATAGTGTGCTGGCTGAGATTCAAACCTGGGACCCAGCACTGCAAAGGCCACAGCGCTAACCACTGAGCCACCATGCTGCCACATATATCCTATAACTCTATGCATGAAAAATGAACTTATAGAATGAAGGCTAGAAAAAAAAACTGGGGGAAATGAGTCGACTGTCTGTATGCAATATAATGACGGATGGGATCAGTAGGCTGTATATAAGGCAACAGTACGTGGTTGTTATATAGTGGAGAGGAAGAGGTGCAGTATCAGTACTCTGTATATCAGGGGGCAATGTGTGCCTTCCTTGTCAGTAAGTGAAGGAGGAAACAATGTATGTATGTAAATTTTTGTATATATATTTATATTTATGTATATACAGTGACATTGTGGGTCATTTTGTATAATGAAAGGGCAAGGGTGCCGGATTAGTATGGTGTATACAAGGTAACCGTGTGTCTCTTGTCTGATAATGGAGGATTAAGCAATGCTGGATTAGTAGGAAGGTAACACTGTGCGTCTTGGTATATCATGGAGAGGGAGGCAGTGTTGGATCAGTAGGGTAGCAATGTAAAGGGTTTATTAGGTGTGCACATGCACATTTACAGTCTTCCACATCCTTTTCTCAATATATGTTCATATGACAGGTTCTCTTTAGAAGATTTTTAGTAGAAGTAAGGTCTTGTGTAGAAGGCCAAGCTCTGCATGTTTTTTCGGTGCATTCAGGTTGTGTCCAATCAGTCTGAGATGGTTCTGAGATCCATCGGAGCTCCTTGATATGTGCTTAGGACCTACATCTGCACTCCTCCAGCAATCCCTAAAAATGACTCTATGCAGTTCTGAAATTACTAAAAATAAAAAAGGGGCACAATATGCCAAACTCCATG
Source organism: Pyxicephalus adspersus (assembly GCF_032062135.1). Classification (NCBI taxonomy): domain Eukaryota; kingdom Metazoa; phylum Chordata; class Amphibia; order Anura; family Pyxicephalidae; genus Pyxicephalus; species Pyxicephalus adspersus. The sequence goes on from NC_092865.1 coordinate 7,462,557, forward strand.
CAGTCGCATTCTTTTCTGGAGCACTGGCTGCCGGAGAGGGCATTAGGGCAGTTTTGGCTACTTCTACATGTAGTTGTCCGTTGGAAGATCATCAGGCTTACCTGCCAATCCTGGATTGTTGTCTTGATCATTTTGTCTTCCTTTCCCCCTAGGAGTAAAGGCATCCTGCACACCTTCTCAGGGACAGAGACTAACAAAATCTGGCCATACATCTACACGCTGCTGAGCACAAGGATCACACCGGTACACCCCGAGGACACAAGCCAGGCCTTCCGTCCCGAGGAGTCCTAATGCCAACACCTATTTATTGGTCTTTGTGTGCAGTATCAATGTGGTGCTCTGTTCTCCTATATCAAAGCTGTATATGGCATTTTCTTATATCTATATTTCTCTTTTTAGAAGCTTTAAGTACTTATGTTTCCAGAAAATGTCTTTAACTTTGTTCAGTGTTGAAAAATTGTGTTTTTTTTCCAGCAACCAATGAAATCCCCTGATTCAGCTGCACACTTTTTCTATATCTGGACACTGTGCCTATCGCTTATAGGGTCAGTCCTCCAAAAAGTGATGTTTAGGTAATAGGTAGGTATAGCCAGGGGCAGCCCTACAATTTTTTGCTGCCTCTGACAACCACTAGACCATAGGAAGGCCATGTAACCTAACCCATAGTTTACGGAACTGATGTCATGGGATTACATAGGTTGAAAAAGACATAAGTCCATCAAGTTCAACCACCAGGGAAATAAACACATCCCAGATATAAAACCCTATGGACATAGTTGATCCAGAGGAAGGCAAAAAAACCCTGGTACAATTTGCTCCACCAGGAGAATAAAAACCTTTGTGATCTGGTTAGGCAATTGAGTGTTCCCTGGATGAACAGTCAATGGTATCTTTGCTTTAAAACTTTAATCCCCAGTTATATTCTGTGCTTCAAGAAATCGTCCAGCATATTCTTAAAGCAATCTATAGAACTTGCTAAAAACTACATCCCGGGGGAGCCTAGTGCCTGGTTGGGGCCTGGTGGGCTGGGACGACTCCATTGTTTCTTCTAGATCTTAGGACCCATACTTTTGCATTCTCTCCCTGTCCTTCCTGAAAGTTTGGGTGTCCCTGCCGAGCTTTTTATGTTCCAGTTCCTCCTGTTGCATTCTCCATCAAATAAAAATTCCATCAGCAATGGTGGAAACCACTTATGGTGGTCATGGTAGGTGTGCAGTTATGAGAACTTGGAGCAGAAGAATAGATGGTTTACCTATTTGGCACCGATCAGACATTAAATTATCACGTTTGGGATTCTGGGATATTTCATTCATATTCTGGCCTCTTTAACCTACATGATCATCTCTAGCAGAAGAATTCCTGATTTTGCCCACTGGCAAAAGATGACATGAGATGAGACCCCCATGGAGGAACTAGGAACTTTCCACTGGTGTGGCCAAAGAAACTCTGAGACATGTTACACGGCACAATGCAAGTGAACTGGCCGGTGCACAGTCAGGCTTAGAAAATCACTTATGAATGGGCTGACCCTTTAACGAGTACCTGTCATACACTTACACAGTGAAAGCTGCCATTTTTTTTGGCTGACAAATTATTCAGCTAATTAATATATTAGAAAATAGCAATATCCAAATTGGCACAACCACAATGACTGTTTCTATTTTTACTTATATCAGAAGCCAAGTACTGTTTATTTTAGTTCTGGTTTGGATAGATTGAGGGGCATTAGCAATGTTTTTATTGATTCATTTAGTGTTAAGATCAGGGAGGACCGGACTGCTTGGTAGAGTTCGAAGAATGGTCTAGTAACTCTAAGACCCCCATGGACTGCCCTTATGGAAACATGGAGAAAAAGTGGAGAATATAGGTGCCAATTCACTGGGAGATGTCAATAATATAATTGTTTTGTAATCACTGAAGCAAGTCAACACGTTTTGGGTTTTCCTCCTATTTTGTTAGAGCTGGAAAAGGAAAGATTTGGGTCTGAACCATTGAACTTGACCTAAACAGGTTTTGTTGACCAGCCCCACAATAATTATTGATCTGGGCATTTCAGGCTAGCCCAGACTCCAGTCTACATCGTTCTTCAGCCCTAAAGAAGTAGGACTCTTGCCGCACCTGAAACGTGTTGGCTTGTCTTGTTACTTACAAACAAAGTGCTATCAACACTTTCAAACCGTTGACTCTTTTATGTTGAATGTCCACCAGTGGCTTAGCATTTCTATCCTTCAGGTTTTTTAGCTGTGTCTAGGCAGTGGAGATTTGCCTTTTGGAGAAAATGTTGGCTTTAGATATACTTTAGGTGGAGGCAACAATTTGGAAAGCCAAACTAAATAATATTCAAAGAACAGCCAATTAAAGCCCTAGGAACAGGTTACTGTCTGTTGCACGAGGCATGATGACCCCGTTACTGCACTACCGTTCTTACTAGTCCATAAAAAATGGCTGCAGGCACTCTGTAATGGTGACATGTACACCTTGACAATACCTGTATGACTTATTTGTGAGCTTTTGTTAAGTATTTTCTTGTATTGTAGTGAAACAAATATATTGAAAGTGTATTGTTTATTTTTGAACATGGTAAAAATGATCTAATAACATAGTCCAAAGATGCTGAGAGTTGGTATAGAATCAGAGTTTAATGGCTGGGTCATGTGATCTCCATTATAGAGAGGTGCACAGGCCGATTATACAGAGATATAAAGAGACCGCTCATTGTTTTGTCATTATTATCAAATCATCAAATGTGATTAAAATACAGATTTTTATCTTGTGTTTTTTTCCCCGTTTGTTCATTGGTGTGCATTCGCATGATCATAAACTCATGTAGTGCATATACAGGCATGGTGATCATGCAGTGGTATATGTCTGATCACATATGATTGCAGCTATACATGTACAAGTGTATATTAATATATGTGATCCGCTGGCCATGATTAGCTCAATCTGTAAAAGGTAACTCTGAGCCACCAATCAGAATGCATCATTCACTGATATGATCAAGTAAGGACTTGATTGGTTAAAGTTGAGCTCCGGGCAGATATAAAGGCACAGATGAATGCAGCTCTGTAATCAGTTATACATATTTGTTTGCTATGAATGCAAATGGTGAGAGTTACTATGATCTGGTATCAGCTCTGGCAATCCATGTACAGTGGAGCTCAGGGTGGTGGAGGCAAATGCAGCACAAGCAGCAGGTCAGCTGTACCTGCATGCTCATTAGCTAACAAGGAACTTACTAATAGGAGGAGAGAGAAGAGTGACCGAGAGATGAACCCATCAGTCTGCTAATTCTCCTTCCACTGTCCATTCACCGGCTGGGGGAGGGACGAGACCTGTAGGTGTTACCTAACTAGAACAGAAACAAATCAGGTCTCCTGCCCTGCCAGACAGAGCTATGTATTAATTATTGATGGCTAGAGCCATACATTGTTGGTCAAACAGCCTTATATTTTGCATTTTATCTGTGTCCTTTTATATCTTTTTGCTTAAAGCTCAAATTTGAATGGTTTCTGTGCTTTGCTTGTTCTCTTTATGCTTTGCAGTGCCTTAAATAAAAAGTTGTTTCAAAAAACCTTTTGAAAAAGGTTTCTTCAAAAATTGTCTAGGTTAAGATGAAAGAGTTGTGGTATTGGCCTGTGTAAATGTTTTTGGTATATTGTGGTCAACCAATCAACCAAGCCTGATTGTATTGGGAAGGTGCACACTGTGCACAATCTGTAGTATAACTAGAACCGATTCACTTAATAACAATCCACGTGAACCAGCTCCCATGGCGGGCTAGCAAAGTTAATTTCAATTGCAAGGCAGGAATTTGTGACCACCCTATTATATCCTTTTATATCTAAGTAGGTGATGCATTGGGGCTATTTTAGACCCGTGAGCCGCACAATCCACGCGTGTCCCAACCTCGGCCAATAAACCCCACCAATGGGAGATGTTAGAAACCATTCTTTTGCATGTGGCACGGTTTATAATGAATGCCAGTGGTTGTTTATTAAAAGATCTGTGCTGTGGACACAGCCTGGTGCAAATGTGTTTTCCTGTGATGCCCTTTCTGGGGCACGCAGCACCATTTGCTGAGAGCCTGGAAGCCACATGGTTGGATACCGCAAGTTTAAAGGACCTTTAGTAATTGCCAAATTTTGCATGTGAAACAGAAATTCTTATATCCAAATGTACTGGACCCTTACTGACGAGTAATTAGTCTTGCCCCAGGAAAAGGAAGGGTGTTGCTGGTGACTTATCTTTAAAAATGAAGTTTGCCTGGCTGTCTCTGATTTGATTATTCCCATAGAACTGGCTATGGAGCAAGCATGAAAATCAGAGCAGTTGGCACTTTTGATCTTTTGGATATTGGTTCCAGTTCAGTAGCTCAGAAAGCAGTAAAGCTATTGGATTAAGATGACACACAAAAATCGAGATGGCAGAAGATGAACTATGGTCTTATTGCTGTATGTTGGTAAATTGTTCCACGATTCTTTTCCTTGGTATTCAGCTGCAGGGGGCATCACTTCTTTTTGGGTGCAAGCAGCCACCTCTCTGCAGACCAACATATCCCCCATTGAGTCACACCTAGGGTGCAGCATTCAGCAAGAAGCGTGTCCACTCACTTTGAAGATATTTTTTATCCCTTTGAATTCTGGAACAAGAAGTTAAAGGAAATCTTTCCACAGACAAACAATAACAAAGTTTTTCTACTTTCAAATAAAAAAAAAAAAAAAGTTTTGACTTGACATAATTTTTAATTATTTGTTTTCTATTTTGAATTGAAAAAACTTTTTCTCCCCCTATATTTGGCATACGTTTTCCTTACGGCAAGCTTTTACCGCTGGCTCCAATAAAACTTATCTCTGTCTCAATTAGCACATAAACCTAAGGAAGACCCAATATCCATTTTATAGCCATTGGATATTTTTTTTACTCGCCTGGCACAAGGTAGACCAACTGAGCTCCTCCCACTAATGCAAATAAGCTCTCACAGTGTGGGAGGTCAGCCTTGCACCAGGTGGATCAATGGACATATAGAGCAACCAAGAAATTTGCAATGTGACTTTCATGTTCCTTTTATTTTTAATTGTATTTGGAGCAGTTTGCATGCCAATGTCACCCTCCATTCTGTCTGTATGAAGCTCTGAATTTTCTAACCATCTTTCTTCTAATAATATTTGTAACCCAGCACCTCCCATAGGGATATCATTGCTAATACATGCCCATAACGTCATTTACTGGGTTTTTCCTTTTATAGACAGATTCAAAAGTAATTACAGCCAAACTGAAAACAGACACAAGAACAGCGTGAGAAAAGAACTTTTATCGTAAGATTTTAAAGTAAACTTGTACCAAGAGGAGACTGCCATTGCTATTCTTCCTCTGTCATGCTTATCCAGTGATTTCAGTATTTTCAGTGCAACTGATTCCACACAAATATTCATATTATAACTCTGACTTTTGAATGGCATTTTTCACCTGTTTATTCTGTATCATCATTTTTTGAGTATAGGTTCCCTTTAACTGTACCTAGATATATAAATATATTTGCATTTGCTCTGTACAAATGATATTTTAGCATATATAAAATGAGTTTACAATGATATTTTTGTATATTTAGGATACAAGACTTTAAAAATATATGATGGATAATTTGTAGCTTTATACCATGTAATAAAGTTGTAGCTCATAGTGTTGTAGTGTTTATGAGGATATTGGGGATGAGATGCACATTTGTTTTTTTTATGTTATTGTGTGGAGCTAATATGTGGTCTGGGACCATCGCTACACTATATTTGATTGACAATAGAAACAATACAGAGATAATAATGGGAGCATTCCCTTTATTTCTGGTTAGGTAGATATGATCTGCTGGGAAAAAGTATTTATTATACACAGGAACAACAATTACATTCTGAGAATGAGGATGTAACATTGAAAAGTTCATATACAGCCAATAGTTTAATAACATCAGATTTTGAAACGTATTATTAACTTGTAATTATACAGTGCTGACATTTTTTGCAGCTTTCTAGAAAGTCCATAGTCATGTCACTAGCTGTCCCTCAAAGAGGCTCACAATCTAATGTCCCTACTAGTGTTGGTCGAATAGCTCACTATTCAATTCGACCGCTATTCGGTCGAATAATGCATAATTATTCAGGTGATCGAACATCGAATTCGAACTCCATTAAAGTCAATGGGAGAAAAATCTGGGTGGTTATTCGGGTCGGTGGAGAGCTTCTACAGCCTATAAATACATTTAAAAAGACATGTCAAGACTCTCCCAGCTCTGCACAACACTGTACAAGTAAAAATAAAATAAGGAAGTCTTTTTTCTGTTGTTGGCAAGTAGTTTTGGTCGAATAGCTCATGCCATTTTATGGGTCAGCCAAGGGAACGTGACAGATTTTACACAGTCTCCGAGTACAGCCAGAGAGGGACATGAGGGGGTTCCTCTGGTCCCAAAATTAGCCACCAGGTTTCACCGCTCCGTTACAAGCCATACACAGCCCTCAGAGTACAGGCAGAGGTCTCTGAGGGCGGTCTTTCAGTCCAAAAATTAGCCAGCTACACAGCTCTGTTATACGTTACAAGTGGCGGCAGCAGTAGGAGGAGGCGGTGGGCACTGAGACGGAGCGGGGACCACATTGGTAACTGGCATCCAGAGTTGGGAACTGGGCAGGCGGCATCAGTTACAGAATGAGGAGGAGGCGTTGGGCCCTGAGAAGGAGCAAGGACGGCATTAGAGGTTGAGGCCATCACCCATATGGACCGTGTCAAAGCTATAGCTATTGGAGACATGAATGGATCAACGAGATTCCAATCCGTACCTACTATGTAGTGAAACCACATGAAACGAAACAGGCTTGGCAGAATCAGCGGGGAAAGAAGACCCTGTTGAGCCTGAGTCTAGCCTGGCATCTAGAGATGGGCAGTGGGCAGGCAGCAGCAGCAGTAATAGCATGAGGAGGAAGCGGCAGGCCCTGAGACAAAGTGTGGATGGCTGTGTTACTCCTCCTGCTCTTACTGCTGCCACCTGCCCACTACCCAGCTCTAGATGCTAGACTAGACTCAAGCTCAACAGGGTCTTTTTGCCCCATTGATTCCGCCAAGCTCGTTCCCTTTCATGTGGTTTTGCTATGTAGTAGGTAGGGACAGATTGAAATCTCATTCATTCATTCATTCATGTCTCCAATAGCTACAGCTTCTACACTGTCCATATAGGTGATGGCCTCAACCTCTAATGCCGTCCTTGCTCCGTCTCAGGGCCCACCGCCTCCTCCTCCTGCTGTTATTGCTGCCGCCTGCCCAGTACCCAGCTCTAGATGCTCCGTCTCAGAGCCTCTTCCTCCTGCACGGCCCAGGCTTGATCAATATGAGGCATCAGGATGCAGGTATACTTCCGATAAGCCAGCTGATTCGAGTGGGTGGCATTTTTAACCCTGGAGCGCAGGTCTAAGTGGAAGTGCAAGTCAATCACATCCAATTGGTGCAAATCTGCCAATGTGGCCGTGTCGAAATTCCCTTCTATGATGTCCCAGCGCACATTAGAAATGTGGTACTCTAGCACTTCACCAGCTTTGAATCCAACAGACATGAACATGTTGCATATCACCAGACATTTGGGGCTCAGCACCTCGGTGAGCCGAATAAACAGGTGATCCAGGTTGGTTTTTCAAACTGGTTCCAAAAGGCCGCTGCTTCCTTGTACTGTATTGGTACAGTCCTGAAATCTACTGTACAAAGTTTGAGTGTTTCACTGTTAGATAGATAGATAGATAGATAGATAGATAGATAGATAGAGTGTTACATACACGCAGCCAGAGTCAGGGTACCCTCCCTGAATGCATGCAAAGTATACCACCTGTACTGAGAGACAGACACACAGACGCAGTGTATACTGCAGTATATAGTTTGTATACTGCAATGCATATTACAAGCGTCACCACTGAAGGAAAGTGCTGCATACAACACACACAGCGCACTTGCATTTTTGGTGTCAACCCCCCCAATAAAAAAATCCACCTACTATACATATTTATACTTTGTGAAGCATATTAGCTACAAGGTAAAAAATAAAGGTAATGCTTGGCTACATGCGCCACTCAAATTGCTGGCAGCAGCATGGGTAACTTTGGTGGCAGAAGGAGGAAAGGTAGCGGAGGAAGATCGAGCAGTTTGAGCTTGCTTCTTGGGCGGAGGTGGTCGCACAGAGCTCTGTGCTTTCACCAGGTGTTCACGCCAGGTTACTGGGTGGTGGCTTTTTAAATGGGTGCTCATGCAACTTGTTCCAAGTTTGTTTGGGTTTTTGCCTCGTTTCAAGTGCACACAGTTTACAGATGACCATAGAGTTGTCATCACTATGGACATTAAAAAATGCCCACACTGGCGAACATTTAACTGGGCCGAAAGCTGCTCTGGATCTGGTGCTCGTGATGGCGGTCCGCGGTTGTTGAGGCATAGCTGTGGGGACAGCTTCCGACGATTTACTGGACGCCTCACTGGTAATTAAAGTATACAGAGTGTGGGCAGCTTTTACCCTCTTCCTCCCTCTCCCCCTTTGAGGGCGCTCTGCAACCTACTCCTCCTCTTCTTCGTCTTCTTCCTCCTCCTCCTCCTCTTCTTCCTGCCTATGATGATCTCCTTGTTCGCCCCATGTCGGATCAAGGACATCATCATCATCATCAGAAGAGACAATTTCCCTGTATGTGCTGAAAGGAAGCTGCGGCATTTTGGAGCCAGTTTGAATTGACTCGTCTGGCTCAGAGTGTTCTGGTGAAAAGTAACTGGGGGGAAAGCCTGTGAACTGACTCTCTTCGTCAGATGACTCAAACAACTGAGCATCTTCAATGAATGATTGTAGCTGCGCCTCTCCAACCCCTCGGTGGGACTCCTCTACATACTTCCGTACACGTGACTTTCCAGACGCTGATAAGGAACTAGGAGGAACAGGTGTATCATGGACTGTTTGGGACACCTGTAAGGCCTGTGTCTGGGACTGGGATGAAGAGGGGGTACAATCACTAGACCCAGGCTGGGTCATGTACTCCACCACGTCTTCTGCCTGGTGTGGCAATAATGAACGCCCACCACCAACAGCAACGCTTTTTGTTCTTGGGTCTGCAGCTAAAAACAAACTCATACTGGTTTGCTTGCCAGCACCCCTGCCAAAGCTGCCCTTTCCTCTTTGGTCAGACATTGTACAAATGTTTTTATTTATGTGGCTTGACACCCTGCAAAATACTTTGTAGCTAATAATATATTTGTGTATATATATATATATGTATATGATATATGTATAGGTCAATTTGATGGGGGGGGGGGGGTTGACACACAAAATGCAAGTGCGCTTTGTTGTATGCAGCACTTTGTTTCAGTGGGGACGCTTGTAATATGCAGCACAGTATACAAACTATATACTGCAGTATACAGTGCGTCTGTGTGTCTGTCTCTCACTACAAGTATGAAACTGTGCATGCAGTCAGCGGGGGGGACCCTTCCTCTGGCTGCGTGTATGTAACACACTGACTCACTATCTATCTATCTATCTAGCTATCTAGCTATCTATCTAGCAAACAGTGAAACACTCTTCCTATCTGAGTACAGTAGATTTCAGGACTACACAAATACAGTACAATCCAACAATCTATCTGACTAATAGTGTGAGTGTGACACAGTCTACCAAAGTAAAGCACTTTTTTTTCACTTTGACAAGGAAAGCAAGCCAAGCAGCACAGGAAGGTTGTGATGCTATCAGCAAATCTCTGTCTGGAGTGGTAAATGCAGGCACGCCTTGGCCTTATATAGGCAAATGGCTGCCTGTGTGGCATGCAATGATAGACAGCCAATCGGCTGCCTGCCACAACAAAGATGGAGGGGGCATTCCTGCTCTAATTGGAGGGCACTGTGCATTATGGGGGAGGTCCCCAGTTGTTTGAGTGCATTGTGGGAGGGCCGAATTCGGGTATTTGGGTCGAACATTAGGACAACCCGAATTCGAACAACAACACTACTCAATACAGCTATTTTGTATTGAATCCAATACAAAATTATTTGAATTTCCCGCCGCTCCCGAGGACCTGCAGAGACCAGCAGGATGCCGGGGGACAACAACAGAACAAGGTAAGAGGGGTTTTTATGTTTTAAGGCAACCCCGAGTGCGACTCGGGTTTACCGCTTTTTTCATGGAAGATCCACCCCGAGTCCCACTCGGGATTACTGCTAGCCGGGTTAATAGGGAAGCGATAGGTTCGGGTTCTCTGGTTTCCTCCCACATTCCAAAAACATGCAGTTAGGTTACTAAGCTTCCCCCCAAGAAAGACATTAGACTGAGGTAGGGACATAACTTTGTACAGCGCTACGTAACATGTTGGTGTTATATTAATACTGTGTAATAATAATAAAAACTTATTAGGCTGGAATTTGTCAGAAGTCATGGTGACATCACCACACCACCCAAAATCATCAGACACCCTTCCTACTATGAAAGATATTTAACAAAGAACAAGCAATTGTACATCCAGAAATGTAAAAAAGCTCCAAATGGCTACTAACATGTATGATAGGGAATGATTTGGGTGTATTACTAAGCATAAACCTCTACACTTTCATCCATTCACTCCCTTTACAAGTGATATTGGCTGGGTGAGATAATCTAGGCCTAATCTTGTGATAATGAAATCTAGGATCCCATAACTGTGCATGATCACATTCCATTTATATTAGTATTGAATTGGCTCCTCTGCATGACTCGGTGAGCAGCTCCCTGGTACTGGACCACTAAGGAACCAACTGAAATATAGAAATAAAATCTGGAATAGTAATGTTTATAAAAATAAAGCTCAGACATCCCCTTGAGGGCCCCAAGGTTCCTGCAGGCAGCCCACAGACACCTCCTGCAGCTTGGACCGCCCTAAAGGACCCCATAGCTGAGCATCTCCCATTGCAGTCTAATAGCTGTTGGCAGTTAATCCCTGGGACGATGTAACATTAATGAATAAACCTTTTATTTCATCATTACGTTAGTAAAAGTGTGGCTTTTCACCTCCCACCTCTACAAATATGCATAGATGATCTTTCAAAAAAGTTTTTTTGGAACTACAATCTGCCTAATTCTGTGCTGTTTATTCAACCAATCAAACTGCTTATTGAATAAAAAATTTGCATATCGATGCAAGTGCTTTTGGGTAATGTTTGATATCAAATTGTTTGCTTTACAAATGTAATATTTTTTTTTTTGTTGGTGAAAACTAATCAGTATGAAGTGAGTGACATTTTAGTGAGTAAAGAAGATAATTCTGATAAATTAAAAAAATTGTTACTGTCCATGACTGCGTATTTTTCATAGATTTAGTGGTATAAATACTGTTCAAGAATATTATAGATTAGGCCAAGCGATGATCTTGTGGAAGTGAGCTCATTAGGCCTACCAAGGTACCCAATGGGAGCTCAGCAGCTGGATCACATGACACCACACACACCACACCAGCCAGCCATCAGGCTACACAGCCACACACAGTGCTTGCGGTGCCATATCAAAGCCACATTTCCATATGCAATTGTCAGGGGTGTGTAGACAGGTGCACACCGTGTTGCAGTGCCATTAAAGCCACATTGCAATTGTCAGGGGTGTGTAGACAGGTGCACACCGTGTTGCAGTGCTTTAAAGCCAATGGAAATGTTTGCGGCAGAGGTCAACGCTGTGTTGTAATGTGTAAGCTACACTTCTGTGGGGAAGTGTTAGATGGCGGTTGACCTGCTGGCTGCCTCCATCCATCCAGTCACCCTTGCTGCCTATGTCCGTCCACACAGCAGCATTCATTCATGCAGAAATTCTATGTGTGGAGTGCAGGCTGTGATTTATCACAGTCAATGCGGAATGCCTGGATGGCAGCTACGATCCATGTAATGTGGGGGTCTGCGGCCGTCCCGCTGTTGTGAACGACAAAGGAATTGTAAGGGTGGTCGGCTGGCTGGAAGCTTCCAGTGTGGCCACAATACATAACGCCACACACCACACACCATTCACCTTCCACTGCTGAACAACCAGTAAGTCCCCCAGGTAGGCTGGCCTGCTTGTTTTACCCACCCAAGCATTCTAATTCTCGCCGTATTTCCATGCAAAAAGCGTTACATTGTTTTTTTTTTTTTTTTGCATAGAAATTTATTTTACATTTTAGGCCTATAATTCTTAGGCATGATTCACCAAAATATGTCCAAATCTAATAAATTTAATATTAAACATTAAATAAAAAAATGAAAAATCTGTTCAAATAAAAAACTAGTTAAAACACGTAATATAACTGTACAGTAGCATGTATAATATATATATATATTATATAAAGATTTATTTGCAATGGACTCAGTACAGCTATTTTGTATTGAATCCAATACAAAATTATTTGAATTTCCCACCGCTCCTGAGGACCTGCAGAGTAAGAGTTTTTTTATGTTTTAAGCGACCCCATGTGCAATTCGGGTTTACCGCTTTTTGCATGGAAAATCCACCCCGAGTCACAGTCAGGATTACCACTTGGGAGTTACACAAATAGTTTTTGTGAATTTTTTGCAAAGTTTCTTTGCTGGGATCCTACAGTAGCCTGGTAGTAACTTTAGTAGTAGTAACTTTGCAGGGTGACAATGCTATTGCACTGCTTTGGATCTGCCATTCAAAACACTTCCAAGTAAAAATACAATCATTGTAGAGCTAAAATATAACTGCAAGACATCCACTAGTAGAACGATTTAGTGGTTGGAATTCACATTGAATTAAATTATTTATGTTGAACCTGTGCCAGATAAAATAATTTGTTTCCTCTTTATGTTCAGAGTTCTTGGGTTAATGTAGGTTAACAGGGACAAAAACAGAACTGACGGATGTAGATAAAATAAAGTCCTACATGACAACTGGTAGGAAAAGTTTAGGCTGCAATATCAGATGTGGCCTGCAGATGGCACTGTACACAAAACATGAAATTAATAAAGTGTATGTAATACCCAACAATAATTTGCTCCTTTTTGGTCTTTTAAATATATTGAAAGGGTTCTATGTGTTACATTTGGGCAAAAAAGACTCGTTCACCATTTCTAAAATCCAGCAAACTTCTAGCTTTTTGTGATCTCTGTCTTTACTGATTCTAATCACACTTCTCTTTGTAGAATACAGAATGCCTCCTCCCTATACTATAGTACATAAAACAATCACAAATAAGTTTCTCGGTGACACAAAGTCTGAGGTGAGTTTTGAGCTTTCCTCCTAAAATACTCTGCCCTGCAATGCAAAGTGCACTTCTTTGTAACTCTTTACTCTTTCATCTGACATTCATTCCAGCACAATGAGATGGAAATGGAAACTTTAGATAGGGAGGACAACTGGTTTGCGGGCGGCCATCTACTTCAATGGCCATCTACTTCAAATTAGAACAATTTATTATTATTACACCGTATTTATATAGCACCATCATATTACACAGTGCTGTACAAAGTCCATAGTGGTGTCACTGTCCTTCAGAGGTGCTCACAATCTTATGTCCCTACCATAGTCATATGTCATTAATGTAGTCGAAGGTCAATTTAGGGGGAAGCCAAATAACCTAACTGCATGTTTTCGGAATGTAGGAGGAAACCCACGCAGACACGGGGAGAATCTGCAAACTCCATGCAGATAATGCCTGGCTGGGAATCGATCCTGGGACCTAGGCCGGAGTGCTAACCCCTGAGCCACAGTGCTGCCCTACTTCAAATTAGAACAATCATCTCTCAACATCTCCACCCCAGTGCTTTAAAATCAATTCAAAGCTTCAGCCATGTCATTGGAAGGTTTACCACCTATGCAGACTTCCTGACACCAAGGATGAAGTTATGTTAATAGAACAGTGTGGTCCAGCAAATCTCACACCTAATGGTCTTGAACAATCAACACCTGCATTGCCGCATTCCATGGTGATCGGAATAAGACATCTGTGCTGCATGGATATTGGATGTTCAGGGATTTTCTACACAGCTGATGAAGCAACTGTGAAACATCTTCAACATTACAAAAACAAATCCCATTGAATGCGACCGACTACTAGATATACAATGACCTGGAGGAATGGGAAGCTAAAACAGACAATTCTGTTCATACAAGAATAGAAAATGTTACTTTAGAGTCTTACGGGCACATTTGGAGGATTGAATTCCATGTTGTAGACTCGTCCGCTGGGCAGGTGGATCCACCTTGTGTTCAGGCGATCTTTCAGAGTCTCGAAGGGGATATTTAATGTTATTACTAAATCCAGGTCGCACATCTTATCCAGTGCCTCTGCCTGCACCAGGGTCCTGGGAAAACCTGGAAATGTACAAAAAATGAAAAAGATTTCAGGTTCTTTACACACAGCCAATTAAACAACTCCACCATGGCCAGAATAAATTAAGTGTTGTGTGTCACCACTATTAATCACCAGTCTGTAAAATACTGATAACACAGACCCATGCCATGCCATGCCCACAGTCACACATCATTGCAAAGGATACAAAAACAGTCAGGGCAGGAACACAACACATACCGGTAATAATTAGGCACTTTTTGTGCAACTGGACACCCAAAACGGTCACTTTTATTTAATAAGGTAATGTTTAAACACATTTTACATAAATACCCAATTCACTTTTTTTCTCTCTTTATATGTTCTTTTGCTATGGTCTGTGCTGGCAGAGCAGAGTAACAGCTACACCCCCCAGCACAATCTTCTTCCCATTGGCTTGCATTGCAGGGGGTCTAACCCCGTATTTACTAGCTGGCTACACAGGGTCAGCACAGACATAGTTAGACATCTGACAACTGCTCGAATAGAAAAATGAGGATTCAAATTTGAAATCTAAAGCAGCCTCAGCAAAAGTAAAACAGCTGACTCTTGTCTGTAGGTGCAGAGTGAAGCATATGCTCTGGGTTAAACCGGTGGTCCCAATACAGAAACCCCCCTAATAAATCAGACTTAAAAAACTGCAATCAGCAAAGCCCTTGTTCTCCAATGTTGGTTCTGACTCATTAGGGGATATATTGGACCTCTGCAAAGAGACCACTGCTTCCCATATAAGACCAAGGGTCTTATTCTGCAAGGCCATGCCCAGACACTGATATTTTTGAAAGGGGTTAAAAAGAGAAATTTTTTTTTTTTAGAATCTCGCGATCCGTGATAAAACACACCCCGAGCTCGAAAAAAAGTGAAAAGCGCAAAAACACTCCACAAAAAAGGTGCAATTACACAAAAGGTACTATTAGTGATCCCTCCTCTAAAGAGGAAGGGCCACCCTTTTCCCCAGACCCTCCGAAGCCAAGCTCCAGATGAGGGCTGGGTACTGAGCCCACCCAGCCGAAGCTGAGATGGACTTACTTGCCCCTCTGGCCAGAACCAGAGAGGGGCCCTTTTCTCCATGGGACTGCCAAGGCAGGTCCCACCGGATACTATGCTGGGAGCTCTACCGAAGAGATGCTCCCACTGAGGGAAAGCGCCTGGTTTTTAGGCCAATGCACTCTCCAGACTTCAGGGCTAACCCCTAAGGGAATAGCACCCTCCATCAAACAAGTGGCAACGAATACTACACCAGTGATGTGACAAATAAAAAAATAGATTAAAAAATTAGTGCTCAGTGCATAACACACTGGGCAACAAGTTTTAAAAATTGCCCATCTGCACTAGCCGAAGCTAATGCAGAATGAAGCGATGTGCCGAATCAGCAAAAAGTGTGTGTACGGTGCACATTAATCTCAGTGGGTTCCCAGGCCCAGTGATTTTAAGGTGCCCCTGGATCGCCACCCCAGGGATACTACACTCGGAAGCGAGATCCGACCGCTTGTCAGACCGATTGGCCAGACCAAGGTTTCCCTGAACCAACCAGTGGGTCAGTCTAACCAGTGGATGCTCCTTCTCAGGGCAGGCCCCATGCCTTCTCCGGTGGACCAAGCTGGCAGAATTAGCATAGGGCGGCCCCTTACAGAGCAACACCAACAGGCAGACCGTCCTTAACAGGGGTACTTGCACACTGCATTCTTGCCAGGAATGCCAGTGCCTTTCTACCCTGATCACTAGAAGGATTAGGTACTACACTTGATCTTAGACAAAAGGCTGAGAAAACCTGTTAAGGGACCCAAACAGTAAGCCGGTACCCTAATGGTAAAAAGAGAATAGGGGAGGGCAACCTAAACATAAAGCTACCACAACCCAAGGCAGCAAGATATTGTATTGTGAGCCAATAAACTGACCCCTGCAGCCACATATGGGGGGCACTGGCTGGTGAAATGATCTTAGTGACCACATGGGCTGCAGAATCATGTGGATGGGGTCATGTGGTCAGGTAGGTAGTATACAGCCTGTGGTCGATAGGTTTTCTTCCACCTGAAATCACAATCTTAGGACTGGTGTGCCGCCGGTGACAGCGGAGGATGAATTGTTATACAATATCGGTAATGAGAGCTTTCTTGCCTGGAACCTGACGGAGGTGTTGTGTAGGCGGAAATCTGACCAGATAATGAAATCTGCGCCAGGCTGGGGGAAAAAAAAGCTGTCTGACTTTCATCTCTCTAATGAGGATTACGCTCTGCAAATCACAGTTATCCGGGACAGAGCCGACAGACTCATCGCCTCCTGTACGTTAAATAGGGGTTGCAAATGACAAACAAATACAGACAGTGACACTGGAGGAGAGGACCCCGCCCCGAAGAGCTTACAATCTAGGAGGTGGGGATCTAGCAAGTACAGTGGTCTGATAATATTTAGCAGTGAGCGTGTAGCGGATCATTAATAACCAAGGGACAGTCACTGCCTTATACCATGGAGGAGAATTTCATATTTAACCTATAAGCGGTCTGCTGGGTTTGGGTTCTGGAAGACATCTTAGGCAGGGGAGTCGTGCAACGGGGTGGATGGGTTTTATTATTAAACTGAAAAGGATGCTGAAGTTTGAAGGTTTAAAGACTGAAATGTACAGGATTATGATATATATATTAAAGCGCTGCGTAATATGTTGGTGCTATATACATCCTGTTTTTTAGTAATATATGTATAGAGAGAGGGATGCCTACCTATGACTTTAGTGCTATCATTTAAAAATGAACTAGATCATGATAAACAGTAAAATATATTATATATGTGTATGCATATATATATATATCGGATATAGAAAGTATCCTTCTAGGATCTGGGATCTAAATGAGCAAACAGGTTTCTGTGCGTGGGTAATGTTACTGTTTGCAAAGAAAGATTTTGGATCCTATATCTTGCACGTGTGTGTGTGTATATATATATATATATATATATATATGTGTGTGTGTGTGTGTGTGTATTTTGCATTTCCCATAACCATGGAGCTCCCCCCTTACCTTGCTGAGATGCTTCTTTCATTTTCTAAGCAGAGTCTCCTGTCTCCTGTCTCCAGCTGCGCTGCTGAGTGCTGAGTTTTGATTTGTCATTCACAAGCAGTCAAAGGTCATGGTAAGGCTATGGCCATACAGCTGGGCTACCAAACAGGGACTATTGCAAGCACTTGCATTGTGTGCTGTGGTTGGACCTTGTGGAAGCAAGGGGAGGCTTAGCAAATTGTCATCAAGCAGCAAGCAAAACCTGGAATGGATTTTCCCAGGTCCCGCTGGATTTCCATGAAAATGGTTCTTCGGGTTAAACCTCCATTGATTTGATCCCTTTTTTGTTTCCAAACAAAAGCCACCGGACGCGCTTGTGAAAGCAGCTTCAGCTAAAAAGGGGAAAACGTCTCGTTGCTTTTAATCCCTGGGCACGCAATGGACATAGTTGCATAGTTATAGTGGAACTCTATCCAAACTGTCACTTCTGGATGGAGCGGGGATATGTTACATCTTATACTGGGATTTTATTGCTATCTATGTCTCTGTTGCAGAGATTTCCTCTCACTTCCTGTCTCTGTGGCACCTAGGTAATTGCTGTGAGCTATGCTTCTTGTTTGTCCTCACTTAAAGTGCATTATAATATATAATATATTATAATATATACCAAGCCATTCCTTCTGGATAGGGAAAGTTTGTCTCCTATGTCTGGATTTTATTGCTGTGTCCCTGCAGTAGAGATTTCCCCTCACTTCCTTTCTTCCTGGCACCTTGGTAATTGCTGAGAGCTTTGCCTCTTGTTTGTCTTCTGCCTTATCCATATATAGATGAATATATGTATATAAAATATAAACTGCCCCTTCTATAGATAGTGATTGTGGGTATTGGTTCTTTCCTTTTACCTTAAAATGTTATGGTGAGCCACCTCTAGTATATCCGTAAATAAATGTGCGGTAGAGAAACGGGAAGAGGTCTGAAGCTTTTAATTTAGTGCAAAAAATATAATTACGTATACTTATGTATGAATCAATATTGTACTAATACATAATTACATTTTTGCTCCAAATTAGGATATTCAAACCTTTTCCTGTTTCTTTACCCCGCATTTAATACCCCTCCTATAGATCAATAAAAAGTTGCCTCCAATGTCAGGATTTTATTGCTATCTGTGTCCCTGTTGCAGAGATTTCCTCTCACTTCCAATTTATTGCTGTGAGTTATATCTCCTAGTTGTTCTCCCACACGTGCAGTAATTGTCTTTCACGATCCTTTCCAATGACAAACAACTGCACGATGCATGAACGAGCGATGTACATGCAGCACCATTCTGGTCTATGGAGAGGGGAGAATGACGGAACGGCACCCCGCAGTGCTCACTTCCCTTACCATCGTTCAACATTTATCATTCGTTAATCAGCCAGGATAGATCCACGAATGACGAGCGCTGTACACACGCCGGATTCTCATCCCATAGGTGATTATCGGACGAGAGTCATCTGACGTGTGTACGTAGCCTTAGAGTGCATTATCTATATGTACAGTGGCTTCAAAAAATATTTTATTATGTTGCAACCTGATGATACAATATTTTCAATACAGGGCAGCCAGGCAAATAGCAATTTCAGACTGAATGGTGAGCATGTTAGGCTTATCTCTGGCCAGGGCTTTACCAAAGTTTACCCCAATCCACCCTCTATATCAAGGGTGTCAAACTCTGGCCCATGGGCCAAATCTGCCTCTCAAAGTCCTGTTTTTTGCCGCCCCAAAGAATTCCGAAAATTAAATACATCTGGCCCACCCGCCGGAGTTACCACCTCACATCATCATTTTCAATACATGCAATACATAGACATTATTCCTGTACACCCATCATGTGACACAAAGTCTAGGCAGATCACATGGTGCCTGACTACCAGGGGCATTGTGTTTGTTTCAATCCATTAGAGACTGCATAGTGTAATATTTATTGTCAGACAAACTTGTGATGTGAGACGATGAACAACACACAGCCTGCATAGATAGATAGAAATTAGTCCTTTCAACCCTAAAGTAGTTTGTTTTTGAGGGGTTTGTTCTAAGTTTTTAATTTCGGCCCTCTGTGTATTTCAGTTTGACACCTCTGTTCTATATAAAGTCAAAAATTCTCTAAAACCTGAAAATACCTGAGCCATGACCTGCACCAGGTCTCTGTATCTAAATTACAGAATGGAAGGACTGTTCTATAAATGCCCATTTGGTCTGTCCATGGTCCTCAGGACTCCTGGTACATCATGACTTCATGGAGAGCGGCAACGACAACCCCATGGCTCACACAGAATGCAGCATTGGATCACTGGCCTTCAATGCTGCCATCCACAGAAAACATTTATTTGCTTGGAAAGGTATTTTATTACCAAACATTAAATGATGGGAGGGTTCATTTTTTTGGAGATGGGTTTTAAGATTTAAATTTATCCTATACAGAATTAAAACAGAAAAACTGTAAAAAATAGTTTTTCACAGCCTTTCACAAACTTTTTAACATGGGGAACCCTTGGAACAAACTTTTAGGTCTTCAGGGATCCCCTATTATAATTACTAAACTTATAATATGTACACTACTACAATATAATATGTATTATAATTACTATATCCACAGATCACAGTATATTAGAGTGGTGGTCAGTGGGAAGAATTCCTCTTACATTGCTGACCATTGGGAAGAATGTCACCCTTACAGATAGCCAAAAAGATCATTGGGGTCACTTAAATTGACCTAAGAAACACAAACTGCTCATTGCTCATAGAACCCCCAGCAACCTCTGGAGGAACCCGAAAAATGATTTAAACAATTTGCAATCATGACAGTGGCCAGCCAAGTCCAGTACCTGCTGGCAATGTTGGCCATTAAAGAGTTAAACACTTTGCAGACAATCAGAGATTCACATGTTAGGTAAAAATAAAGGTGTGAGAATAAAATGAGAGATGAGAATTGAAAGCTGAAAAAGGTTTTTGTTTCTTCAGTGACTACAGAAGACCCGTGATGATGAATGTGTTTTTTTCAGAACCCCAGTGCACACATACTTGGATCTACTTATCTTGACTGCATTACTTTCTGTGGAATATATTATATTAAAGTGGATGACTCAATCATTGAAATCACATTATTGCTTTAATATACTAACTTGATTTTAAAAGCAGTTATGTAAAAATCTTCAGCATTGGTTTTAATATTTCTCAGTGATCCTGCTATTAAGATCCTTAGTCAGGCATTTCTTAATATAGGGTAACTATTGTTTCTCAATTGTGCTTCTGTAAAGCCCCCCCCCCCCCCCCCAATATAGGCTACAAGGGAGCAGTCAGGTTAATTGGCTTCCCCCCCAAAAATTGACCTTAGACTGTGTTAATGACATAAGCCGATGGTAGGGACATTAGATTGTGAGCCCCTATCTGGGACAGCTAGTGACATGACTGTAGGCTTTGTAAAGTGCGGTATAATATGTTGGCTCTATATAAATACTAGGTAATATTATTAATAAGCATGGTGATTGGTGATCACCCATCTTTTCAAAATTGCCGGTCTTTTTCTGTCGTTTGAAACCCTCACTATTTCCCACCACTATATCTCCCCTCCTATTGTGTGTTATTTCCCCCACCTCTTAGATTGTAAGCTCTTCTGGTCAGGATCCTCTGCTCCTCCTGTGTCACTGTCTGTATCTGTCTGTCATTTGCAACCCCTATTTAATGTACAACACTGCATAATATGTTGGTGCTATATAAATCCTGTTTAATAATATTAATAATAATCCTCCATTATAACTTTTAGTAAACTGGCTCAGAGTAATGGTATGCAGGGGACACTTCTGTACTGGGCCCATAGATCTATAGATTTATGTGCAGAGCTGGGTAGGAGCCCAAATTCAAATTCAGCTTTGGGCCAATAGGTGAATAGCTATGACCCTGGATGGAAAGGTTGGATCTCTTAATCATTCCATTCAAATCTGACTTTTGTTTGGATTTGACTTCAAAAGAGGTGGGGGCACCAAAAAGTAGCAGAAACATATTACAATGTAGCTTTCATCCCTACTTTAGAAACAAGCATGCTTTTTTATATCATAAATCCTAAAATATGTTAGCTAATGAGTGTGCAGTAACCTGAAGGAATCCACTCTTTCATTCTCCAGCTCTTACAGGATCCTTACCATTAGCCGGAGCGCTGACATCACCCCCCATACAAAGTACTGAACATGGTTATTGATTGTAAGCTCTTTGGGTAAGAATCCTCTCCGCCTCCTGTGTCACTGTATCTGCCTGTACAGCGCTGCGTAATATGTTGGCGCTATATAATTACTGGTTAATAATAATAATGATCAAAGCAGCTCTCCCCAAAGTGATTGGCAGGACACAGCTGTCTGTTTTATGCTATGCTGTGTAATTCCTCTCTCTTAAATATACAGAGAGCTGCAAAGGATTGATTCTGGCAAAGATAATCTTGTCATTTTGTGAACTTTTTATAAAACTTTCATTTTCACTCCTTGAGCTGCTTAGTTGAAATGTATTTATTTTTTTTTTTAAAATAATTTTTATTAAAAGATATCAAGGTGTATACAAAGAAAATAAAATAAAGTGGTCACAATGTACATTTCAAAAAACAAAAAGCAAGGTAAGGTTCTAACAATGAATGTCTTCAAGTCTGCAGCATAACGGCCAACCGCAAAGAAATACAAACATTGTAACAAACCAGTCGTGTTGTATCAGTAGTAGGAACCATGACATCTTAAGGTTTTCAAAAACATTTTTATAAGAAAAGAAAATTAAAAGAAGAGAATACAAAATAACCAATTTAAAAAAAGGGGGATGAGAATAAGAAAAAGAAAGAGAAAAAGAGAAGGAAGGGGGGGAGAGGGCATTGACCAGCTATAGAATCAATCACATCTCTGAAATGGCGGCAAAGTGCAATTAGGCACCCACCCTAGTATGCTCAGATACTCAGGGGGGTGGCCGTACAGACGGCAATATTCCTCAGTAGTGATAAAGTGGATCCAGTGGTACCAGGTCTGTGCGAATTTTTCCGCTCTCTTAGCGTCAGTGGATATCATATCCTCCATGTGATATATATCAGCAACCCTTTGCAACCAATGTACTACCGTCAGAGGGGCAGTATTCTTCCATAAGGCTGGGATACAGGCCTTAGCTGCATTGAGAAGGTGTCTCAAAAGAGAGTTACTATAGCACTTGCGGGACATGTCCGAAACATGAAGAAGTGCCAGGGCCAGGTTGCCCTGATTATCCACTTCTGTTTTGAGATGATATCAGCTACCGAGCTCCAATATAATTGTGATTTGAACATTCCCAGAAAACATGCAGTAGCGTACCCTGTGTGTCGCCACAACTCCAGCAAGTGCTATCCGACCCCGGGAAAATCTTAGCGAGCTTCACCGGTGTTCTGTACCAGCGAGTGGCCAACTTGTAGTTGGTTTCCTGATATTTGTTGCAAATGGACGCCTTATGACAGAAATGGCGTAACATATCTCTCTGGGCTTCTGTAAAACGAGTGTCTAAGTCAGCTTCCCACTGGGATACAAATAAAGGGAGCTCTGGCGTATATACAGATAACGGGGTTTGGTAAGCATGGGAGAGTGTACCCCGTACAGGTTGACCAGCTGCACATAAGGCCTCCAGAGGGAGAAGCGACCGGGCTATTGTATTGGCCCGCGGCAAAGATCTCAGAACATAAGTGAGTTGTATGTGGCGCCAGGGTGACAATGAAGGGAGGTCCCTTTCCATTTGTAGGGTCGAAATATGTTGCCACCCCCCATTGTGCATAAAATGGGATGTGCTATACACGCCCAAAGCACGCCATTGGCGAAATATTGGGTCTGTCTGCCCCAAGGTGAATCCAGGATCGCCCAGAACAGGAGACATTGGGGACGGGTATGCAGTTACGTTTTGAGAGGAGAAATACTTAGTGACCACTTTCAAGGTCTCGCCAATCAATGGATGGGTGGACATCGCCGCCTTGGCCGCCAGTGTCGCCCAGGCCAGTATGTTAATGGGGGCAGTGGAGCATGCATCCTCCAATCCAACCCACAATTTGGAAAGACTATTAGTGTTTTAGTTATTAGTTTTATTAGTATTAGTTGTTCTGCAAAGAGTAACACTCAGTGCCTCAGACTTTTGCAGGTCTATTTTGTAATTATAGAGTGAGGCATATCTGTCTAGCTCTCGCATAAAAATAGGTAAAGTAGTTACCGGTGCTGCAACGTAAAATAATAGGTCATCCGCGTAAGCAGCTACCTTATATTCATTGGGACCAATCTGGTCTCCTCTGATATCCCCATTGGCATGAATTATTCGTAGAAGGGGCTCCAGGGTCAACACAAACAGCAATGGAGATAGTGGGCACCCCTGTCTCATCCCATTGGTTATGCAAAAAGAATGGGAGAGTTCACCATTAACCCGTACTCTAGCGCTGGGGGAGGAATACAACATCTCTATCCAGCGCAGAACACGAGGGGGAAGGCCCAGGTGTGTCAATGTGGAAAGCAGAAACGTCCAGTCTACCCGATCAAATGCCTTCTCAGCATCAGTGGAGAGGAGCATTAGAGGGGTGTTGTAAGTATGTGCATAGTTAATAATATTCAGGGTACGGATCGTGTTGTCCCTGGCTTCCCTCAACGGGAGAAAACCGTTTTGATCAGGATGGACAATATCATTCAGTATTGGAGTCAGCCTATGCAATAATATTCCAGCAAAAAGTTTCAGATCACAATTAAGCAATGATATTGGTCTATATTTGGAGCATAGGAGAGGGTCCTTGTCTGATTTGAGTATCACTGATATGTGGGCCGCTAATGTGTCTGGAGGGAGAGTGTGACCATCAGAGAGCGCATTCAGCACTACAACTAGGTGAGGGCCCAGTACTGGGAAAAATTTCTTGTAATAGGCCAATGTCAGACCATCTGGACCGGGAGCCTTCCCTGATGCTGCTCAGCGTATTGCCGCCTGTAGTTCAAGCAGTGTGATCGGCTTATCTAATGTCTCTATAATGTCTGAGGACAGTGTCGGCAAGTCAGAGGCACTGAGATACTCCTGTATTGCAACCTGACGATCGGGAGGTGACATACCACTAGAGTCCACTCGTAGATTATACTGTTGACTGTAATAATCATGGAAGGTTTTAGCAATGTCAGGGGTGGTGTGTGCCAAGGTGCCCAGAGGGGTTTTTATTTTAGGGATGTACATGGCCTCCTTCTTAGACCTAAGCGCCCTAGCCAATGCCCTACCACAGTGGTTGGCATGTTCATAGTAGTACCGTTTGCAACGGGTGAGTTGTGCTTTAGCCTTATCTCTGTATAGTGAGTTAATTTGTGTACGAGTGGCGAGTGGTTGGGATTCTAGGTCCGCTGTTGGAAGCCTTTTGTGCAACATCTCTAAACGATGCAACTCCTGCAGCAGCGTATCAAGCCTTTGCTTGGTTAGTCTTTTGAGTCTACAGCTCTGTTGTATGAACAGACCTCTAATATAAAATTTATGGGCTTCCCATACATGAAGCGGATTATCTGTAGATTCAACATTATTGGCAAAGAAGAAGGAAAGTTCCTCCTCAATCTTTGTGGTCAGTTCAGGGTCCTCGAGCAGTCAGTTCTGTGTCTCATTTAGCCTCCAAACACTGGGTTTACATTCATATGGCCTCCCAGAGATCTCTATCATAATGGGGCGTGGTCAGAGAAAGTTATGGAACCAATACTCGAGTCGCTAACCTGTGAAATGGCATCATGGGATATTATGGAGTAGGTATTATGGACCGCGGAGTAGAACATATAATCCTTGTCTCCGCGGTGTTTAATACGCCAGATGTCTATCAATTGATTGTCATGTAGCATAGGGGAAAGGCAGATGGGAACGGCCCTTGGATATGTCCAAGGACGGATCTAAAGTTAAATTAAAATCTCCTCCTATAATGATGGTACCTTGAGCCACCTCAGATAAGAGGGTCAAAATATATTCAAGGACAGTCAACTGGCCGGTATTAGGTAAGTATATGTTTACAAATGTAAATAGTTGCTTCTCTATCATACCCTGGACTATGAGGAAACGACTTTACACAAAGAGGAGGACCATGGAAGAGAACCATCTATTAGAATGCTAACTCCCCTAGATTTAGAATCGGGTGAAGTGCTGTGATAACTGTATTTGGCTTGTTTGTTACGCAGGACCGAGATTTTGTCATGACGGAAGTGTGTCTCTTGCAGAAAGACATTATGGCTTCTGCATTTTCGGAGTGTATTGAATAGGACTGAACGCTTTGAGGGAGAGTTTAATCCGTTAACATTCAGAGATGTGAGTGTGATAGTCATAATTCTTGTGGTCTAACGGTAAGGTATGGGAGGGGGAAGGGTGGGGGAAATTAGTAACGAATAGGAGGAAAGAAAAGAAAGAAGAAATTAGGAAATCAATAAAATAAGGTACACAAAGAATAAAAAGCAGTGAGAAAAACAAAACAGCTTAAAAGGAAGAAGAAATACAGCTCTAGGCCCTAAAGTAAGTAAAACAATATACCACAACACCGAGCTCTACAAGAGGCCGGGTGTACCTATGTGGGGGGTAGTGTAGGCAAGAACAGTACGAGCCGCTGGCTCACCAGCAGCAGCAACATAAAACATGTATATAACTGTAAGTAAACCACACAGCTCTAGTAAGAGAAACCAGGAAGATGTGCCGTTCCCAAAGAACAAGGTGAGAAGATAGAATTCTAAACTTACAAGAGTAGAAAGGTTTCACAGGACTGAAGGTCCCAAAGACATTAATAAAAACATTAAATAAAGGGCATACCAATAATCAGGCATACTAAAGTGCACAGCAATACACAATGCAGGTTACTACAGGAGTCGAAACAATAACCCAGCTTCAAAGCGCAAGGTTTCATGTAAACAGAACAATAATAATAACAGTAATAGAACTGGCGGGACGCAGCCATCTGGGAACCACTGAGACCAGGATGGGCCGTCGCCCATACTCAATGTGCACCAATGTCACCGCAGTAACAGGAATCCGCTTCCGGCATAGGAGGTGTGCTCAGATCAGGACATAGATACATCACACAGGAACGATAAGTTTCTGAGGAGGTATAGATATGCATTGTAATATATGTAGGAGGTAGACAGTGGTGGTAACAAGAGTCCAAATATTCAGCAGCAGGAGAAATCGTAGTTCATGTGAGTTTGAGGTATTCTTTCTCAGGGGGCGCTGAGGAGTGGGAGAGCGCCGTCTGCGTCGGGCGGAGGTAGATGATCTCGATCTCAAGTAGATACTTGGGAGTACCTCTAAGACTTCCAGCCAATTAAGAACATCAATGGGATCCGCGCCCAAGAAGGAAAATAGGGCCGGTAGCTGAGATGGATTGTGCAATGTAAACACAGAGTTGGGTTTGGTCACTATGAGATGTAGTGGATGTCCCCATCTATATCGGGCACCGTGTGTGGTAATGTAATCCAAAAGTGGCTTCAGTATGCGTCTCATCTGTAGCGTGAGAGGGGATAGATCCGCATATATCTGAATACTTGCACCATCAAAATCAATCGGCCCCTTCTGCCATGCTTTCTGAACAATCTGCTCTTTAACTTTGTAAAAGTGCACCCTGCATAGAACATCTCTGGGGCGATCAGGTGCTCCATCTCTCCTCACACCAACCCTATGTACTCTATCCAATTCTATGCGCTCTGAGGGGGGTCGGTCTAAAAGAGGGTCGGCCCCTGTTTTCTTGATCATCCAAACTGAGAGCCAAGTTAGAAAGCACAGACTTCATGTGCAGTTGGGTATGTTCAAGCGTGTCTAATCTAAGGGAAGTTTGGGAGAAGGAGGACTCCAGTGAAGTACCCTTAATATCAACTGCTTGCACTTTCTGATATATCTGTTCAATCTCTGCATGTACAGAGTGTTCTATGCGATGAGCCCAGGATTCCAGCTCTGTTTTAGTGGGTATGAATTTCAGGAGGGCTTGTAATTCTCTGGGCAGCCGCTGAGGGGAAGGCACTGTGTCTGAGAACTCAGCTGGGGAACCAGAGGATAGAGAGGAGTGTGCAGGAGAGAGAGCTGCAGAGATCCCAGCAAGGGGGAAAATCCCCTCTTCACTCACCCGATCAGCAGACTCCACGTGGTCAGCTTCACTTGCAGATGCGGGGGCCATCTTGGGAGCACTTCCTCCTGCTGAAGCTGCCGAGTCTGAAGGGAAATATTTGTGTAAGTTGTCTCGTTAAGGCGTTTTCCCTGCTTCTTTATTCTTCTACTGCTTAGACATCACTGAGTGGGGTGGAAATGAGATGTGTGATTTGAATTATTAGCTGCTAAAGCCGCGGTGGACACGGAGTTCCAGTAAAGTGCCTGCTCACAGCGCCATTGCCAAGCCAGGCCCCCTCAACAGGGTCTTCTTTCCCCGCTGATTCTGCCAAGCCTGTTTCGTTTCATGTGGTTTCGCTACATAGTGGGTACGGATTGGAATCTCGTTGATCCATTCATGTCTCCAATAGCTACAGCTTCGACACTATCCATATGGGTGATGGCCTCAACCTCTAATGCCGCCCTTGCTCCTTCTCAGGGCCCAACGCCTCCTCCTCATTCTGTAACTGATGCCGCCTGCCCAGTTCCCAAATCTGGATGCCAGTTACCAATGCGGTCCCCGCTCCGTCTCAGTGCCCACCGCCTCCTCCTACTGCTGCTGCCACCTGTCACTTGTAACGTATAACAGAGCTGTGTAGCTGGCTCATTTTTGGACTGAAAGACCGCCCTCAGAGACCTCTGCCTGTACTCTGAAGCCTGTGTATGGCTTGTAACAGAGCAGTGAAACCTGGTGGCTAATTTTTGGACCAGAGGAACCCCCTCATGCCCCTCTCTGGCTGTACTCGGAGACCGTGTAAAATCCGGCATGTTCCCTTGGCCGACCCATAAAATGGCATGAGCTATTCGACCAAAACTACTTGCCAGCAACAGAAAAAAGACTTCCCTATTTTATTTTTACTTGTACAGTGTTGTGCAGAGCTGGGAGAGTCTTGACATGTCTTTTTAAATGTATTTATAGGCTGTAGAAGCTCTCCACCGACCCGAATAACAACCCAAATTTTTCCCTTTGACTTTATTGGAGTTCGAATTCGATGTTTGTTCACCCGAATAATTATGCATTATTCGACCGAATAGCGGTCGAATCGAATAGTGAGCTATTCGACCAACACTAATCAGAATTTTCTAGCTTGTGCCTGATCAGCAGGTTTTTTGTAATCTGGAAAGAGGACGATTTATGTGACAGTTCATGTCCTGTAAAATTTCCTGTGGATTGTTTAGACCAGGGGTCGTCAAACATCGCCTTTTAGGCCAGATACGGCCCAGACAGTAGTTCGTTCTGGCCTAATGCTGGACGGCAACCCGCAGCTCCGCGGGTTGGCGGCGGATCGGCCAGGGGTCGCTAGGAACTACTGGAGCCAGAGCTCCAGAGCAGCCCCCCTGGCAGTGGTTCCCCTATTTACCGTGGTCGGCCTTGATACTTCCACCTCCGCAGTAAATAGGGAAAGCTCCCTAAAGTTAAATCCCTCTCCTCCACAATGCATATGCTCCACCCCTGGTGGTGGGCGAAGCCATTAAGGCAGGTCCAGCCTAGTGTGCTTCCGCCCACCCCAAAAAATGGCCTAGTGGCCATAAAACTTTGCTGACCCCTGGTTTAGACCATGGTTATGCCCAGTTTGTCTGTGGTTATCCATATCATGGACCTCACATTAATATTAATGTCTGTCATTGCTCTGCTTACCAAACTGGAACCTGGACCCTGTGTGCCCCTAATCTGACCACCAGTAAACTGAATCTTCTACGGCTTGTCATTTTCTTTGTGCAATTGGGCTGAGGCCCATAAAGTATTTTACTAAAGGGTGAGCCCCTGTTGCAGTTGAGGAGATGCAACATCAAGTCAATATGCATTTGAGGAAAGAGAATGGAATAATTTGAATGACGTTGGTGTCACAGTGATAACATTTTCCTTTGCACCCTGTTGCAAGAATGAAACAAGAAAGGGATCTCCATTTGAAGATTTACCGTTCATTGGTGTTTCTGTGACAACTGTAAACTTTTGGATTTCTGGATCATTTTCTCTCCCAATGATATTGGTCATATTCCCAGATAGAACACAGAAAGGATTGATGCAGCGCATTGTACAGCAAGCACAGACACTGTTGGAACCGAGGCAATTCCGATAGAGCTGCTGTATTTTACTGGAAGTATAGATTATTGCTGAAAGCTCCTGCAGTAGAGTGCATAATTCATAGAAGCTTGGAATCATCTTAGTGGGGTTCCTGACTGTTGCTAGTTACACAGAGGATGTTTTTCTGCTGCACCTACCAATGCTCTTTATGGACCCTCTTTAAAGGCTGGAGAGGATACACTTTAATCAGTAAATCAGGGCGATCCAGCAAACCTGGAATGGATTTCCTAAAAGTCATTAGCTATTTGTTAGCAAATGTTTTAAATCCTGGACCAGATTCATTCCAGGTTTGCTGGAGCACCCAGCTTCACTGATAAAAGTGTATCCTCTCCAGCCTTAGAGAGCTTTAATAAATCAGGGCCTATGTGACATGGGCTGCTCCTGTGATATGAGCACCAAATCTCTTAGACTCAAAACAAAGTGGCAGGGAGTGTCTGTGCAGAAAACCTGAGTTCCTCCACACCAAGCTCATCACACCATATAATGTGCTTTGTGCACAGTCATGGAGGAACAAAAGCACAAAAGAGCTTTCCTTAAATGTTGCCATTGTCTACAACATCTTTGTAAGCTAAAACAATAACAGTATCCATCACTAAAAACTCACAAATTATTATTCAAAGGGTTGTGCAAATATTTTTAGCCATATGGTTGGTGTGATGGTCTGGTGTCCACAAAATGTTGGCCATTTGATGCTGCACCAAAAACGTCAGAGATTATAATTCTTCCCCATTTATTGCTTTCTTACAAGAGGATGTCCAAAAAGTCGCCCAGAAAGAGATGTCCTGTAGATTATGGCATGCTGGTTTCGAGGAGAAATGATGTGCCCATCGGACGGCAAAACCTGGAATGGATCTGGTCCAGTAATGAAAACATTTGCCAACTAAAATCAAATGAGTTTTAAGAAAACCATTCCAGGTTTGCTTGGTCACCCAGGTTCTCCTATGATAGTCTATCTTCTCCAGTCTTGGAGAGCTTTAATAAATCATACCTAATGTGTGTGGAAATGAATATCTGTAGTCTCCCCTGATAATGCAAGAGTCCTATTGAGAGACATAGACATGGAGTTGTCACCTAAGGCTACGTATACACGTCTATTCTCGTCTGATAATCGTCCCGGGGCCGATATCTGACGAGAATCTGGCATGTGTACAGCACCGTCATCCAAACGACCGTGCTGACAGATCCACGGATGATGGACGACGAACAATCATAATGGAAACAAAGGGGGAGTGCGCACAGCAGGGTGCTGCTCCCTTGTTCTCCCCCTCCCCTCTACATAGAGCAGAATGGTGCTGTACGTCTAGCACTTGTTCATACATCGTGCAGTCCTTAGTCGCTGGAAATGATCGTGAAAGATCCTTTCCAATGACAATTATTGCATGTGTGTATGTAGCTTTAATGGAAGTACCCAAACAAAGACCTTCATTGCAGGATCAGCTGGTGGTATTCATATAATGCATGTAATAAAAGCTCCAGCTTTAAAAAGAAATTTAATTAACATTAAAGCTTATATGAACTTTCATTGTGTGACTTTTCATTTTTTATTCCTATCCTACGGGAGCTGCAGCCACATATTTCCTCCTTGTTCCTTGGTATGGCTATACATTATACCTTCCCCTGATTCATATTGAAAGTGGATAATTAATAAGACATACAGTGATAAACTGCTAACTGTATATCACACAAAGGCCCCAGGGGAATTCTGCTAAGAGTAATCCATAACCCCTGTCTGCAGCTTGCTGACTCATTTATGAGTTGTGAACCAGTTAACAGCCCCATCCAGGACACATTAATTCCCTCTCTTTAACAGATGTGTGTTTATTATGGCTGGGACATAACGTGAAGCCATTTCAGAGGATTTGTCCTGTGCAGGTTTTCAGTCACTCATAATAGCTTTAATACGGAGAGGACACAAATTTCTAGGAAGTAAAGGCCACAAATTCTATCAGCCTATCCTGTTCCAGAAAGGAAAATTTAAAGCAGACTTTCCAAATTTATGGAAAAAGCTGGGCTCTCTACCTGTTAGCATTTCACCAATTCAACTGGTGAGAAACTTACCTGCAAAGGGTAAAAGTTATCATTATGCTTACCTTACCCCCACCTTCCATCACTGTGACTCTAAGACATCCCATTCCAAAACCATGGGTATAACTATGGGATTGCCCTTCCTTTGTAGCTAGAACTTCCTCAACTCCTCTTGGAAGGCTTTTAGGAAAGGGGGTGTCTGAAATGTGTGTTAATTCAGCCAAAAAAAGTATTTGTGGGGTCAGCATTTGTGAGCAATTCACCGGCAAAGAAACATACCTGCAAGGAGTATAGTTAGAATTATGCTTACATTACGCCCATCTTCCATCAGTGTCAGTGGCAAAGTCATTCACCAGGTATATTCAATCTTTAGGTTTTTGGAGGACTTGCTATCCTTTTACCACACATTTCAATCACAGTGTCCAGACGACACAATTTTTACCCATCGCCATTTACTTTGGATAATCCCATCCCAACCCAAGCCATGAGGATAGACCAAAAATAAAAAGGGGTCAGTAGAGAGTCCAAGCTCCTCAACACTGGAGAAGATAGACTATCATGGGTGAACCTAGGTGATCCACCAAACCTACATTTCTTAAATCATGTACTGTTATTTGGCAAATGTTTCCTGGACTAGATCCATTCCAGGTTGCTGGATCTGGTATGATCTCCCATGATAGCCATCTCCAGTCTTGGAGAACTTTAATAAATCAGGTCCAACATATGCAGTGTTCACATTGTTGAGTGCTACATCAAGCACCAGTAGTCGCTTCTTATAAGGTACATCTAACGCTAAATCTCCTTTGCCACGAGAACAGGCAAAACATCCAGAATTGAGGTGGTGGACCCAAAGATTGGTGACGTTCCTAGTAAATCAAATGATTAATATAATATTCCAGGTGGAGCCCCGATACTGAGAAAGTCGGCTTGTAAAGTGGGAAAGGATGAGAACAAATACAAGTTGTAAAGAATGGTCCAATTATAAATGTTTTGCCACAATACAATGGTCTATCAGCTCTTGAATTTGTCTGAAAAGCTTGCACCTTTATAATATTATTATTAGTAATAATATTAGTAATAAAATACCTTTACCTGGCCAATAAAAGGTATCACATAAACTGCAAACTTTCTGCACTGACTTTCTGCAAACAAAATGTAAATGGACCCCACCCCACGCCTATGACGGCACCATTTTGATTTCACCCTGAGCACATTTTACACACTGAGCACCAAAGAACATGAAAACATATAGAATAGCAGAAACAGGATGATACAGCACAAAGGAATGTCACACTATACTAATGTCATTCACAGAACATTCGGATGAATCATTAATCGTCAAAAATACTAAGCCCAGAGGGCAATTCCCAGAGTGAACATGACTTGTTACGGGTTAGAGACCTGCTCCATGCACCAAGACAAATTTTCTAAATAAACTAATCAAGAATTGGGATAATCTGCAAAAGTTGGATTTTGAGCCAATGTGTGTGAAAATGTTCATTCACATGTAGGATCCATGTGATCATATAAGTCATGTTCAGTTCAGTGCATTCCTGGTTTGTCATGCACATTGGACATCCAAACACAGTTGCGGTTATGCCAGTTTCTATGGGGAATGATACAGAATCCAAATGCCAAACAATGAAAGGGAATATTCTATTGAAACATTTACCCTTTTCCTATGTCTCTTTAACAAAAAAATGTATAAAGGGCTCAGATCCACCATTGTCTGGCAGCTCTGTCCAGTCATATAAATCTTAACTCAAGGCATGCTACTTCTTCTGGTCTTGGGCTATCCTGCAAAGTCTTTTGTTATATAATAATTTCAAATCTAATCAAATTCAAAAAATCCAAATATATTGTTTTTTAAGGGAAGGTTGCAATTGCACGAACATTGTGTACATTGGACGGGATTTATCAAATCCCCGGATAAGCTTGACTATCTATGAAGAAATTGGGTGATCCAGCACCAGCTGGAATAGTTTTTTTAAAAATAATTTTCATTTATTTTGGCAAAGTTTTTAATACTGGATCAGTTCCATTCCATGTTTGCTGATTTACCCAGATTCTTCCATGATAGTCTATCTTCCTCAGTCTTGCAGAAATTTAATAAATCATACTACTGTGAGCAATGTGGTCAAAGAGTTCCATTTTCAAGGTCACTTTCTTAGTTAATTTAGCAGGTAGGGTATGATTCAGGAATATCTGCGCAGTGGTGAGTCTTCCTGATAATGTTGGTTCCTGGTTCAGCCAAACCGATTTGCTCGTCTTAACTGATAATCTAATTTAAGTGACCATGTGTTCCAACATTCTGTTTCCAGTTAAAGCTGCTAAGAACTGTTTTATGTGAGCACATGATCCAGCTACATTTTTATAGAAAATGAATCTTTCTCTGTGATGAAGAAACTCTAACTATATAACCAAAGGTCTATGGTCACCTGACAATCACAACTTTAATGGCTTGTTGGACATCATATTCCAAACCATGGGCATGCCTACGAGATTGGCCTTCTTTCGTAGCAAAAACATCATTAACTCTTCTCAAGATTTTGGGTGTCTGAGTTTGTAATTTGTGCCCATTCAACCAAAGCAATTATCGGAGTTTAGGGCCCTGTCAAGTTCCTTCAACACAAACTGGTCAAACCATGCCTTTATGGAGCTGGCATTCTACACAGGGTCACAGTCGGGCTGGAAAGTAAAAGGTCCTTCTTACCCAAACTGGTTTTCTAAAATGTCTTTGCTGTAGTACCCTTTGCTGGAAATATCTGAACTCATTCATTAGGAGGGGTAACCACATACATTTTTCTATAAAGTATATATGTGGGCAGCATGGTGGCTCAGTGGCTAGACCACTTTGCAATACTAGGGTCCCAAGTTGGAATCTTAGTCAGGATACTGTCCTCTATAAATCTGTATGTTCGCTCCGTGTTTGTGGCGGTTTCCTCTGGGCACTCCAGTTTTCTTTTTTCCGCATCCCTAAAATATATACTGAGGTTAAATGGTTTTCCCTAAAACTTGGCTTTAGATTGTGCTAATGATATCTGACTATATAGTAGGGACATTAGATTGTGAGCCTCTTTGAGGGACAGCTAGTGACATGACTTTGGACTTTCTAGAAAGCTGCAAAATATGTCAGCACTGTATAATTACAAGTTAATAATACGTTTCAAAATCTGATGTTATTAAACCATTGGCTGTATATAACCTTTTCAATGTTACATCTTCATTCTCAAAATGTAATTGTTGTTCCTGTGTATAATAAATACTTTTCCCCAGCAGATAATAGCTACCTAACCAGAAATAAAGGGAATGCTCCCATTATTATCTCTGTATTGTTTCTACTGTCAATCAAATATAGTGTAGCGATGATCCCAGACCACATATTAGCTCCACACAATAACATAAAAAAACAAATGTGCATCTCATCCCCAATATCCTCATAAACACTACAACACTATGATCTACAACTTTATTACATGGTATAAAACTACAAATTATCCATCATATATTTTTCAAGTCTTGTATCCTAAATATACAAAACTATCATTGTAAACTCATTTTATACATGCTAAAATATCATTTTTACAGAGCAAATGCAAATATATTTATATATCTAGGTACAGTTAAAGGGAACCTATACTCAAAAAATGGTGAGCGAGCAAGGATACAGAATAAGCAGGTGAAAAATGCCATTCAAAAGTCAGAGTTATAATATGAATATTTGTGTGGAATCAGTTGCACTGAAAATACTGAAATCACTGGATAAGCATGACAGAGGAAGAATAGCAATGGCAGTCTCCTCTTGGTACAGGTTTACTTTAAAATCTTACGATAAAAGTTATTTTCTCATGCTGTTCTTGTGTATGTTTTTAGTTTGGCTGTAATTACTTTTGAATGTGTCTCTATAAGAGGAAAAACCCAGTAAATGTCGTTATGGGCATGGGTTGGCAATGATATCCCTATGGGAGGTGCTGGGTTACAAATATTATTAGAAGAAAGATGGTTAGAAAATTCAGAGCTTCATACAGACAGAATGGAGGGTGACATTGGCATGCAAACTGCTCCAAATACAATTTAAAATAAAAGGAACATGAAAGTCACATTGCAAATCTCTTGGTTGCTCTATATGTCCATTGATCCACCTGGTGCAAGGCTGACCTCCCACACTGTGAGAGCTTATTTGCATTAGTGGGAGGAGCTCAGTTGGTCTACCTTGTGCCAGGCGAGTAAAAAAAATATCCAATGGCTATAAAATGGATTTTGGGTCTTCCTTAGGTTAATGTGCCGCTTAAACGCTTGCCGTAGGGAAAAAGTATCCCATATAGGGGGAAAAAGTTTTTTTTCCATTCAAAATAGAAAACAAAATAATTAAAAATTATGTCAAGTCAAAACTTTTTTTTTTAATTTGAAAGTAGAAAAACTTTGTATTGTTTGTCTGTGGAAAGATTTCCTTTAACTTCTTGTTCCAGAAATTCAAAGGGATAAAAAATTATCTTCAAAGTGAGTGGACACGCTTCTTGCTGAATGCTGCACCCTAGATGTGACTCAATGGGGGATATGTTGGTCTGCAGAGAGGTGGCTGCTTGCACCCAGAAAGAAGTAATACCCCCTGCAGCTGAATACCAAGGAAAAGAATCGTGAAACAATTTACCAACATACAGCAATAAGACCATAGTTCATCTTCTGCCATCTCGATTTTTGTGTGTCATCTTAATCCAATAGCTTTACTGCTTTCTGAGCTACTGAACTGGAACCAGT
Source organism: Pyxicephalus adspersus (assembly GCF_032062135.1). Classification (NCBI taxonomy): domain Eukaryota; kingdom Metazoa; phylum Chordata; class Amphibia; order Anura; family Pyxicephalidae; genus Pyxicephalus; species Pyxicephalus adspersus. The sequence goes on from NC_092865.1 coordinate 7,498,895, forward strand.
ATCCAAAAGATCAAAAGTGCCAACTGCTCTGATTTTCATGCTTGCTCCATAGCCAGTTCTATGGGAATAATCAAATCAGAGACAGCCAGGCAAACTTCATTTTTAAAGATAAGTCACCAGCAACACCCTTCGTTTTCCTGGGGCAAGACTAATTACTCGTCAGTGAAGGCCCAGTACATTTGGATATAAGAATTTCTGTTTCACATGCAAAATTTTGCAATTACTAAAGGTGCTTTAAACTTGCGGTATCCAACCATGTGGCTTCCAGGCTCTCAGCAAATGGTGCTGCGTGCCCCAGAAAGGGCATCACAGGAAAACACATTTGCACCACGCTGTTTCTACAGCACAGATCTTTTAAAAAACAACCACTGGCATTCATTATAAACCGTGCCACATGCAAAAGAATGGTTTCTAACATCTCCCATTGGTGGGGTTTATTGGCCGAGGTTGGGACACGCGTGGATTGTGCGGCTCACGGGTCTAAAATAGCCCCAATGCATCACCTACTTAGATATAAAAGGATATAATAGGGTGGTCACAAATTCCTGCCTTGCAATTGAAATTAACTTTGCTAGCCCGCCATGGGAGCTGGTTCACGTGGATTGTTATTAAGTGAATCGGTTCTAGTTATACTACAGATTGTGCACAGTGTGCACCTTCCCAATACAATCAGGCTTGGTTGATTGGTTGACCACAATATACCAAAAACATTTACACAGGCCAATACCACAACTCTTTCATCTTAACCTAGACAATTTTTGAAGAAACCTTTTTCAAAAGGTTTTTTGAAACAACTTTTTATTTAAGGCACTGCAAAGCATAAAGAGAACAAGCAAAGCACAGAAACCATTCAAATTTGAGCTTTAAGCAAAAAGATATAAAAGGACACAGATAAAATGCAAAATATAAGGCTGTTTGACCAACAATGTATGGCTCTAGCCATCAATAATTAATACATAGCTCTGTCTGGCAGGGCAGGAGACCTGATTTGTTTCTGTTCTAGTTAGGTAACACCTACAGGTCTCGTCCCTCCCCCAGCCGGTGAATGGACAGTGGAAGGAGAATTAGCAGATGGGTTCATCTCTCGGTCACTCTTCTCTCTCCTCCTATTAGTAAGTTCCTTGTTAGCTAATGAGCATGCAGGTACAGCTGACCTGCTGCTTGTGCTGCATTTGCCTCCACCACCCTGAGCTCCACTGTACATGGATTGCCAGAGCTGATACCAGATCATAGTAACTCTCACCATTTGCATTCATAGCAAACAAATATGTATAACTGATTACAGAGCTGCATTCATCTGTGCCTTTATATCTGCCCGGAGCTCAACTTTAACCAATCAATTCCTTACTTGATCATATCAATGAACGATGGATTCTGAATGGTGGCTCAGAGTTACCTTTTACAGATTGAGCTAATCATGGCCAGCGGATCACATATTTTAATATACACTTGTACATGTATAGCTGCAATCATATGTGATTAGACATATACCACTGCATGATCACCATGCCTGTATTTGCACTGCACGAGTTTATGATCATGTGAATGCGCACCAATGAACAAACGGGGAAAAAAACACAGGATAAAAATCTGTATTTTAATCACATTTGATGATTTGATAATAATGACAAAGCAATGAGCGGTCTCTTTATATCTCTGTATAATCGGCCTGTGCACCTCTCTATAATGGAGATCACATGACCCAGCCATTAAACTCTGATTCTATACCAACTCTCAGCATCTTTGGACTATGTTATTAGATCATTTTTACCATGTTCAAAAATAAACAATACACATTCAATATATTTGTTTGTGTCACTACAATACAAGAAAATACTTAACGAAAGCTCAGGTATTGTCAAAGTGCACATGTCACCATTACAGAGTGCCTGCAGCCATTTTTTTATGGACTAGTAAGAACGGTAGTGCGGTAACGGGGTCATCATGCCTCGTGCAACAGACAGTAACCTGTTCCTAGGGCTTTAATTGGCTATTCTTTGAATATTATTTAGTTTGGCTTTCCAAATTGTTGCCTCCACCTAAAGTATATCTAAAGCCAACATTTTCTCCAAAAGGCAAATCTCCACTGCCTAGACACAGCTAAAAAACCTGAAGGATAGAAATGCTAAGCCACTGGTGGGCATTCAACATAAAAGAGTCAACGGTTTGAAAGTGTTGATAACACTTTTTTTGTAAGTAACAAGACAAGCCAACACGTTTCAGGTGTGGCAAGAGTCCTACTTCTTTAGGGCTGCAGAACGATGTAGACTGGAGTCTGGGCTAGCTTGAAATGCCCAGATCAATAATTATTGTGGGGCTGGTCAACAAAACCTGTTTAGGTCAAGTTCAATGGTTCAGACCCAAATCTTTCCTTTTCCAGCCCTAACAAAATAGGAGGAAAACCCAAAAGGTGTTGACTTGCTTCAGTGATTACAAAACAATTACCGTATTTTCCGGTGTATAAGGCGACTGGGCGTATAAGACAACCCCCAACCTAACCAATCAGTTGGGGGTCGTGTTATATGCCCAGTATTGTACTGTTCCTTCTGCCTGTCAGATCTCGCTATTGTGCGAGAACTGAGAGGCAGAAGGAACAGTACAGTACTAGTTCTAAGTAATGAATGGGCGCGTTCCTTTAATGAATGGGCGTGTTCCAGTGAAGAGCCAATCCAGGCTCTCCGCTGGAGAGCCAATCCAGGCTCACATGCTCCTGTGCAGGCTCGCGTTGCTGCACAGGAGGACTCACTCAAGGTGCACAGGACGCCGGACGTGAAGGAGGACTCGCGGGGACGCCGGACGTGAAGCAAGCTGCAGGTAAGTATTGGTACTCAGCGTATAAGACGACCCCCGACTTTGGCACAGATTTTTTGGGGTTAAAAAGTTGTTTTATACGCCGGAAAATACGGTATATTATTGGCATCTCCCAGTGAATTGGCACCTCTATTCTCCACTTTTTCTCCATGTTTCCATAAGGGCAGTCAATGGGGGTCTTAGAATTACTAGACCATTCTTCGAACTCTACCAAGCAGTCCAGTCCTCCCTGATCTTAACACTAAATTAATCAATAAAAACATTGCTAATGCCCCTCAATCTATCCAAACCAAAACTAAAATACACAATACTTGGCTTTAGATATAGGTAAAAATAGAAACGGTCATTGTGGTTGTGCCAATTTGGATATTGCTATTTTCTAATATATTATTTGCTGAATAATTTGTCAGCCCAAAAAAATGGCAGCTTTCACTGTGTAAGTGTATGACAGGTACTCGTTAAAGGGTCGACCCATTCATAAGTGATTTTCTAAGCCTGACTATGCACCGGCCAGTTCGCTTGCATTGCGCCATGTAACATGTCTCGGAGTTTCTTTGGCCACACCAGTGGAAAGTTCCTAGTTCCTCCATGGGGGTCTCACCTTCCTCATCGGAATTTCTATGGATTACACAATATGCTGAATGCAGCAACATAAGCAAGACTCTGTGCCAGTGGGCAAAATCAGGAATTCTTCCGCTAGAGATGACCATGTAGGTTAAAAAGGCCAGAATATGAATGAAATATCCCAGAATCCCAAATGTGATAATTTAATGTCTGGTTGGTGCCAAATAGGTAAACCATCTATTTTTCTGCTCCAAGTTCTCATAACTGCACACCTACCATGACCACCATAAGTGGTTTCCACCATTGCTGATGGAATTTTTATGTATTTTATTTGATTGATAATGCAACAGGAGGAACTGGAACAGAAAAAGCTCAGCAGGGACACCCAAACCTTCAGGAAGGACAGGGAGTGAACGCAAAAGTATGGGTCCTAAAATCTAGAAGAAACAATTGAGTCATCCCAGCCCACCAGGCCCCAACCAGGCACTAGGCTCCCTCGGGATGTAGCTTTTAGCAAGTTCTATAGATTGCTTTAAGAATATGCTGGACGATTTCTTGAAGCACAGAATATAACTGGGGATTAAAGTTTTAAAGCAAAGATACTATTGACTGTTCATCCAGGGAACAATCAATTGCCTAACCAGATCACAAAGGTTTTTATTCTCCTGGTGGAGCAAATTGTACCAGGGTTTTTTTGCCTTCCTCTGGATCAACTATGTCCATAGGGTTTTATATCTGGGATATGTTTATTTTCCTGGTAGTTGAACTTGATGGACTTATGTCTTTTTCAACCTATGTAATCCCGTGACATCAGTTCCGTAAGCTATGGGTTAGGTTACATGGCCTTCCTATGGGCTAGTGGTTGTCAGAGGCAGCAAAAAATTCTAGGGCTGCCCCTGGCTATACCTACCTATTACCTAAATATTACTTTTTGGAGGACTGACCCTTTAAGCGATAGGCACAGTGTCCAGATATAGAAAAAGTGTGCAGCTGAATCAGGGGATTTCATTGGTTGCTGGAAAAAAAACACAATTTTGCAACACTGAACAAAGTTAAAGACATTTTCTTGAAACATAAGTACTTAAAGCTTCTAAAAAGAGAAATATAGATATAAGAAAATGCCATATACAGCTTTGATATAGGAGAACAGAGCACCACATTGATACTGCACACAAAGACCAATAAATAGGTGTTGGCATTAGGACTCCTCGGGACGGAAGGCCTGGCTTGTGTCCTCGGGGTGTACCGGTGTGAATCTTGTGCTCAGCAGCGTGTAGATGTATGGCCAGATTTTGTTAGTCTCTGTCCCTGAGAAGGTGTGCAGGATGCCTTTACTACTAGGGGGAAAGACAAAATGATCAAGACAACGATCCGGGATTGGCAGGTAAGCCTGATGATCTTCCAACGGACAACAACATGTAGAAATGGCCAAAACTGCCCCAATACCCTCTCCGGCAGCCAGTGCTCCAGAAAAGAATGCGACTGCATGGAGTTTGGCATATTGTGCCCCTTTTTTATTTTTAGTAATTTCAGAACTGCAGAGTCATTTTTAGGGATTGCTGGAGGAGTTCAGATGTAAGTCCTAAGCACATATCAAGGAGCTCCGATGGATCTCAGAACCATCTCAGACTAATTGGGCACAAGCTGAATGCACCGAAAAAACATGCAGAGCTTGGCCTTCTACACAAGACCTTACTTCTACTAAAAATCTTCTAAAGAGAACCTGTCATATGAACATATATTGAGAAAAGGACGTGGAAGACTGTAAATTTGCATGTGCACACCTAATAAGCCCTTTACATTGCTACCCTACTGATCCAACACTGCCTCCCTCTCCATGATATAACAAAACGCACAGTGTTACCTTCCTACTAATCCAGCATTGCTTAATCCTCCATTATCAGACAAGAGACACACGGTTACCTTGTATACACCATACTAATCCGGCACCCTTGCCCTTTCATTATACAAAATGACCCACAATGTCACTGTATATACATAAATATAAATATATATACAAAAACATACATACTCATACACACACACACTAGTGATTCGGCATTGTTTCCTCCTTCACTCACTGACAAGGAAGGCACACATTGCCCCCTGATATACAGAGTACTGATACTGCACCTCTTCCTCTCCACTATATAACAACCACGCACTGTTGCCTTATATACAGCCTACTGATCCCATCCGTCATTATATTGCATACAGACAGTCGACTCATTTCCCCATTTTTTTTTTCTAGCCTTCATTCTATAAGATCATTCTTCATGCATAGAGTTATAGGATATATGTGGCAGCACTGTGGCTCAGTGGTTAGGACTCTGGCCTTTGCAGCACTGGGTCCCAGGTTTGAATCTCAGCAAGCATGCTATCTGCATGGAGTTTACAGGTTCTCCCTGTGCTTGTGTGGGTTTCCTCCAAGAACTCTGGTTTCCTCCCACATACCAAAAACACGCAGTTGGGTTAATTGGCTTTCCCCCAAAAATGTCCTTGGACTGGAATAAAGACATATGACAATGGTAGGGACATTAGACTGTGAGCTCGTTAATGGACAGCTAGTGACATGACTATGGACTTTGTACAGTGCTGTGTAATGTTTCAGTGTGCTATATATATATATATATATATATATATATATATATATATATATATATCCTGTGTAATAATAATAATAAGTGTTAGTAATAGAAAGAATATTTAGTTAGAATGTATGTGTAATGTCTGTTCTCATTCTTCAAGAGTTTTCTCCATGCATAGTAAAAGCAAAATCATGCAATAGAATAAATATCAGACGCTAACTAATCAGCTTTCATATCATCAATATATATATATATTATATACATACATACACACATACATGATAGTGGTGGTACGAAAGCTGACTGGTTAGTGTCGGATCTTTTGTAGTAAAACAAAATCATGCAATAGAATAAAGATCAGAAACTAATTAGCTAATCATCTTTCATATCACCATCACATATTATATATTGCATGATTTTGTTTTACAATGAGAGCATACATTACACATACATACATTCTACCCCCAATTAAATATTATATATTAGTAAACGTATATACTATAACCCTAAATACATTTTCTCTTTACATTTCATTCTAAATTAAATAGTCTTTCTATGATAACACACATCTACCCACATAATGTCTGCAGCATTCATGAAATGCAAATAGTTTGTGCAAATGTTCTTCCCACCGCCAGGTCCTGTTTTCTGAGAATATCCCAGCAGTGCATGCAGAGCCCTCTGTCCTATTTCATAAACTGTTTGCATTTCTTTGTGATTTCATTTTTAATCTTTATTTGTTGCATATTTTCTATTTACACATCATTGGATATAATAACCTGCACAGTAGGGTGTCCAATGTAGTTTTAATGCAGAATTGGGGAATTTAGAGACATTATCTAGAATGAGTTAACAATTGTGCTGGAGGAGATATCATCCTGAAATAACCCCAATGTGGATCTGAGACCGCACCCAACTACACAACAACCCCCACCCCAAAACTCGTACACCTCTGAGATTCAGCATATAGCAAATAGTAAGGAGCCAGGGACAGAGCTGCAGATGGAACTCCCTTGTGCTGCGCTGTTATGTAAGAAGCTGAATCACTCTGATCTGAGAGCTCCGGCTGCAGATATTCCCCTGATATAGCAGAATTCCGTGTCGCCCTCTTCTCACTGCCGCTAGGAAATAATTATAAACCTATTAGGACGCACTCATGAAGCAGATACATTTTATCTCATCATCATTCTGCAGCTATTCCCTTTTCTAGGACTTTCACGTCCACTTTTTGATTTGTCACCATTGTTAATTCCTGACTTGTCTCGCACATTGGAATTGGAATTCCATTTAATATTTAGAAGGCCAAGATATCTAGAGAAGCGTCCCTAGCGCCATGTTTGCAGAAATGTAGATTTGATTCTCTAGATCTTTCTCACACACTGTTATTTCCATCTCCATACAATTAAAGAGGCCCTGTCACCCGATCAATACATTCAACAATGATCTTCCTATAAGACTTAATGGGCATTTATTGTATTTTTGCATATTAGTTGCCTGTAAAAGGCTCCTTTGTGTAGCCATCCAAAAGCCCCATAGCTGCTGATGGGCGCCACTATCTTGGAGGAGAGGTCAGCAGTTGCAGCAGACTCAGAGCTGTCACAGGAGTGATATTCTATAACAATGATTCTCACCCGGGGTTCCTCCAGAGATTACTAGAGGTTCTCTCACTTTATTCTCACACCTTTATTTTTACCCAACATGTGAATCTCTGCACTGATTGTCTGCAACGTGTTTAACTCTTTAATGGCCAACATTGCCAGCAGGTACTGGACTTGGCTGGTCACTGTCATGATTGCAAATTGTTTAAATCATTTTTTGGATTCCTCCAGAGGTTGCTGGGGGTTCTATGAGCAATGAGCAGTTTGTGTTTCTTAGGTCAATTTAAGTGACCCCAATGATCTTTTTGGCTATCTGTAAGGGTGACATTCTTCCCAATGGCCACCAATGTAAGAGGAATTCTTTCCACTGACCACCACACTAATATACTGTGAGCTGCAGATATATTAATTATAGGAGGGGTTCCATAAAGACCTGAAAGGTATTTAAAGGGTCCGCCCATGTTAGAGAAACACTTCTTTATAGTATTTCCCTTTATTTTTCCCCAGCAGCTATATAAAGGATTATATGGGTAGGGAGGGGTGGAGGAGCTGGGCTAGCACATACAGTAATTAGTCACATCCTGAAAACACAATGATAAGCAAGATGGTTGGGAGCTGTGCTACATCACTGACTGTTGCATGTAAAGTTTATAAAAAGGGAAAATGCAGCAAGTAAGAATTTAATATTTCAAAGTTTTCTGTTCTTTTACCTGCAGGAATGACAGGGTCTCTTTACTTTCTCTACAAATCTCTATCTATCTGTTCCATATTTTAATTTAAAAATACTTTTGCCCATGATTTAATTTGTTGGGCTCTATTCATAAATAAAGGAATCTGACATCCCTCATTCAAACATTCCCTGGTGTTAATCTATTACTGCCACTGAAAAACATGGACCTAGGAGATTCCCACAAGGGAATGTTTGAGGGAATGTGCCATTCTCTGTTTTATGAAAAGATAAAAATTCCTCATATTGAAAACATTAATAGATCAATATTAAAAATGTAAACTCATTTTTAATTTTAGTATAATACCTGATCATACATAGGAATAAAACATTGAAGAACGGAATAAATCACTCAATTAAAAAGTAATATAATAATAGTAATAATAGAAATCACTCACTTATATCTTTCCATAACAGGTTTGGCAACATCTTTGTATTGACGCAGTCTGGAAACTACCGCCTCGGGTTTATCTGCTTCTTGATGGACTAAGGGTTCTCCGGTGACATCATCATGACCCTAAATATATAAAAAATGAGATAATTAGGCTTCTAATACACAAATCCCAGGTCCTTCCAGGATGACAGCCAAGGATCTGTAATCACCGAACAGCTGGCACATCAAGAGAAATTGTGATTTCAATATAAACATAAAGCACAATACATGTTTGCAGTATAGGGGGTTGGAGTTTCTGTATAGATTTGTGTCTCCAGGTACATGAAGAGGGGATTATTCCCCCCAACACATAGCAATAATAATAACACACAAATTCCAAGCTAACTAAAATAAAGTATTAAATCTCTTTCCCCAGTGGAGAGATCTGCTCACTTCCTGTCCCAGTGACAACACAGAACTAAAGAAATATTGTCATTGATTTACAGGCAAAAAATGAAACATGGCAAAATGATCTAACCCTTCCCAACTTGTTTCAAAACAGTGTTCTCCTCAGGCCATTTTAGCCGGGTGCACTACCTTTTCAGTAACCACCCGGCTGTTTTTGGGTGGTAACTGAAGAGTTGGGTCATAATAGAAGAGACGTATAAAGGGGGATATGATCACCCTGTATAAATATATAAATAGTCCATATAGAGAACTCTCTTCCCCATTATTTACTTTAAGATTGAGCACAAGGGGGCGCTCTTTGTGTCTGGAGGAAAAGAAGTTTAAGCTCCAAACAAGGAAGGGATTCTTCACTGTAAGGTCTGTGAAAATGTGGAATCGGCTCCCTCAGTAAGTAGTTTCAGCAAGTTCTATAGATTGTTTTAATAAAAAGCTGGATGATTTCTAGAAGCACAGAATATAACTGGGGATTAAGGCTTTATAATAAAGATAACAGAGACTGCTGATCCAGGACACATCCGATTGCCTCATGGGATCAGAAAGGAATTTTTGTTCCTTGTTGGAGCAAATTGTACCAGGGGATTTTTTTGCCTTCCTCTGGACCAAATATGTATATGCAGATTTTTTTCTGGGATATGTTTATTTCCCTAGTGGTAGAACTTGATGGACTTTTTTGCAACCTGGCTTACTATGTAACTATGTAATACAGGGGCTGCCACCAGCCTACAGCTAGCCACCTAGCTTAAAAAATGCCTGGGTTGGACACGGCTATATTAAAAAAATTATCTAAACTCTAGCTTTCCACCTGCCATTCCCCTAAAGTACCCTTCAGTGATGTCACACTTTCTTTTTTCCTCCAGTGACTATGGGGTCCATAAATTCTTTCAGGACTGAATGGCGCCCACCTACGGCAGGTGTGCATTGCTCTACACTTGAGTACTGTAAACCCTGCTTGTATATCGATGTGACCTCTAGGGGGCGCGTGCAAAGTCTGGGCTCTAAAAAAATGGCCATAAAATGCCAAAGCAGACCAAAGACCACCGGTGCTAGTTAAAAAGGAGGTCAGAGACAGTAGTGGAGCATGGAAAGTGTCAGGATTTTTTTTTTTGGAAGGGGAACCTTTTGGAACCCTAAACCAACCTTCCATTTTCTATTACAAAAAGATTTTATATGACTTTTTCACATTAGAAACGCACTTCTTGCACTGCCCCCTCCAGTGCTCTGTGCTGGCATTGATGAGTAATGGCCACACCCCTCAGCAAAAGCATCTTCCAACAAATGGTATTGGCTGAAGAATAAAAGGGGCGGGTCTGACCAGGTCGGTTGGATTACCAAGAGCACAGGTCAGTGTGGTCAGTTTCTGAATTCCTATTTAGCTGCGCAGTCATATTTAATTGAATTGAAAACAGAAAGTAGAACAATGTCTATAAAGCTGAAAGTATTTCTGCTGCATAAATGGGTTATATACCAGACATTATATATGGGTTATATATGGGTTATATAACAGACATTGAACTGTGATGCATCTCATATTTGTCACACCATCTACATCAAGGTTATAATAAAGGCGTATCAGAGAATGTGAGCTTTGTTCCACAGAGAGCTATGCCATGGCGCATTACATTGTTACATCTTGAATCACCCAGTATGAGCTGAATGACTCACAGTTAAAAGTTTGCCTATGGCTTAGTCTACACGGACTGTTTCCCCAGCGTTTAAGCTGAGGCTTTTAAAGCCCATGTTTCAAGTCCCCATGCATTCCAATGGGCTAATCTACACCGTTTCTTTCAAGCACAATTTTGAGCGTCATGTTAAACGTTGCTTGCAACGTTTAAAAGATTAAAACGCTGGATAAATGAGAGAAAACGCGGGAAAACGCATGAAACCGCTTGAAAACGCTTCCATTGAACTCAATGGAGGCTTTTTCAAGCGTTTTTAAGCTTTTATGAAAGCTTCCATTGAAAACAATGGGTGTTTTTTTAAATGTTTTTAGCAGGACTTTGGACTCTGGAAGCCCCCTTTAAAAAGGAGACTCCCAGATCTCCACCACCCCACCCTGGGGAATGAGTACAGGGGTACATAACCCCCTACTCTTTCTCTGAAAGGGTTAAAATATGTGTAAAAAAAAATTGTGTGTTTGTGTAACTAAACTTTTTTTTTTTACAGGTTATCCCAATGACAGGGTTGCAATGAGCACAGCCCTGGAAATCCTCCTGACAGTGAAGGATCGCAGGGCACTAGGGGTTAAATGAGGACAAGCCTCTCCATTCACCCCTAGTGCTCTGTGATTGGCTGAGGTTTTACATTTCTCAGCCATTCAGCACTAGACATGAATTAGGAGACTTGTGCCCATTCATCTCTAGCGCTCTGTGATTGGCTGAGAAATAGGAAATCCTGATGACAGCTCAAGCATCAACAGGATTTCCCTTTCCTCAGCCAATCAGGGAGCAGAGCAGTCAGAGGAGCTTTACTATGCTGATAGCTCTGCTCCCCTGATCACTCCCGCAGCCCTAGAGGAGCTGTGACATGTATTACAGATACAGAACACATGTCACAGCTCCTCTAGGGCTGCAGGGGAGCAGAGTTGTCATCATAGCAGAGCTCCACTGACTGCTCTGCTCCCTGATTGGCTGTCCGTATTTACACGCAAAAAGCGTTATTTTTTTTTTGCATAGAAATTCTTTTTAGGCCTATAATTCTTAGGCATAACTCACCAATATATGTCCGATATTTATAAATGTAATACATTTAATAATAAACTTAAAAAAAAAAAAAAAAAAAACACAAAAGTCTGTTTAAAAAATAGTTAAATGTACTATAGGTTTCTAAGCTTCGCCCCAAAAAAGACATTAAACTGAGGTAGGGACATAACTTTGTACAGCGCTGCGTAATATGTTGGCGCTATATCAATACTGTGTAACAATGATAAAAACCTAATAAACTGGAATTTGTCAAAAATCATGGTGGCATCACCCACCCAAAATCATCAGACACCCTTCCTACTATGAAAGATATTTAACAAAGAACAAGCAATTGTACATCCAGAAATGTAAAAAAGGTCCAAATGGCTACTAACATGTATGATAGGGAATGATTTGGGTGTATTACTAAGCATAAACCTCTACACTTTCATCCATTCACTCCCTTTAAAAGTGATATTGGCTGGGTGAGATAATCTAGGCCTAATCTTGTGATAATGAAATCTAGGATCCCATAACTGTGCATGATCACATTCCATTTATATTAGTATTGAATTGGCTCCTCTGCATGACTAGGTGAGCAGCTCCCTGGTACTGGACCACTAAGGAACCAACTGAAATATAGAAATAAAATCTGGAATAGTAATGTTTATAAAAATAAAGCTCAGACATCCCCTTGAGGGCCCCAAGGTTCCTGCAGGCACCCCAAGGACATCTCCTGCAGCTTGGACCGCCCTAAAGGACCCCATAGCTGAGCATCTCCCATTGCAGTCCAATAGCTGTTGGCAGTTAATCCCTGAGGTGATGTAACATTAATGAATAAACCTTTTATTTCATCATTACGTTAGTAAAAGTGTGGCTTTTCACCTCCCACCTCTACAAATATGCATAGATGATCTTTCAAAATAGTTTTTTGGCAATACAATCTGCCTGATTCTGTGCTGTTTATTCAACCAATCAGAGTGCTCATTGAATAAAACATTTGCATATCGGTGCAAGTGCTTTTGGGTAATGTTTGATATCAAATTGTTTGCTTTACAAATGTAATATTTTTTCTTTTGTTGGTGAAAACTAATCAGTATGCAGTGAGTGACAAAAAAAAAAAAAAAAAAAAATTGTTACTCTCCATGACTTTGTTATTTGGATAGATTTAGTGGTATAAATACTGTTCAAGAATATTATAGATTAGGCCAAGCAATGATCTTGTGGAAGTGAGCTCATTAGGCCTACCAAGGGACCCAATGGGAGCTCAGCAGCTGGATCACATGACACCACACACACCACACCACACCAGCCAGCCATCAGGCTACATAGCTACACACAGTGCTTGCGGTGCCATATCAAAGCCACATTTCCATATGCAATTGTCAGGGGTGTGTAGACAGGTGCACACCGTGTTGCAGTGCATTAGAGCCACATTGCAATTGTCAGGGGTGTGTAGACAGGTGCACACCGTGTTGCAGTGCTTTAAAGCCAATGGAAATGTTTGCGGCAGAGGTCAACGCTGTGTTGTAATGTGGAAGCTACACTTCTGTGGGGAAGTGTTAGATGGCGGTTGACCTGCTGGCTGCCTCCATCCATCCAGTCACCCTTGCTGCCTATGTCCGTCCACACAGCTGCATTCTTTCATGCAGAAATTCTATGTGTGTAGAGCAGAACCGTGATTTATCACAGTCAATGCGGAATGCCTGGATGGCAGCTACGATCCATGTAATGTGGGGGTCTGCTGCCGTCCCGCTGTTGTGGACGACAAAGGAATTGTAAGGGTGGCCGGCTGGCTGGAAGCTTCCAGTGTGGCCACAATACATAACGCCACACACCACACACCATTCACCTTCCACTGCTGAACAACCAGTAAGTCCCCCAGGTAGGATGGCCGGCTTATTTTACCCACCCAAGTATTTTGATTCTGTATTTCCATGCAAAAAGCGTTACATTTTTTTTTTTTTTTTGCATGGAAATTTATTTTACATTTTAGGCCTATAATTCTTAGGCATGATTCACCAAAATATTCCAATATTTATTAAATTTAACCCCCCTAGCGGTAATCCCAAGTGTGACTCAGGGTGGATTTTACTAGCAAAAAGCGGTAATCCCAAATCACACTCGGGGTAATTTTAGAAGCCCCCCCTTACCTTTGCCCTGCACTCCAGCGGCAATCTGATGATCCCACTGTGATGCCGGGGCGCCGGTCCGTTGGGGGGCGTGGCTTGGAAATTTTAAAGCAGATTACAGAGTAATCTGCTTTTAAATAGCACCAGGCCACGCTGCTGCTCGCAGTAACAGTGAGATGCCAAGCACAATGCAGGACTTCTGTATTGTGCTTCACATCTAACTGCGGATGTGAGCAGCAATAGTAAATTCTGGGGGTGATGCCAGCTCGCACCACCCACGGAATTTGCTATTGCTGCTCGCATCTCCTGGAAGATGCCATGCACAATATAGATTACAATGTAATCTGCTTTTAAATGGGTTTTACAGTAAAAAAACACCACACAGCATGCAATAAAAATAAAAGTACATTTTAATTTTATATTTTATTTTAAATTACATTGTTGTCTATTATTTCATTGTTTTAAAAAATTATTTATAATTATGTATTATAATGTAATTTATGATTATAATATAATAAATAAATATATTTATCATACCCGGGAGTTAATCCTAAGAATTACAGGTCCACAATATAAACAAAAATTTCTATGCTAAAAAATTAGGATCACTTTTTGCATAAAAAAACTGACAGAATTAGAACGCTAGGGGGGGGTTAATATTAAACTTTAAATAAAGAAAAACAGAAAAACTATTAAAATAAAAAATAGTTGAACATGTAATATAACTGTACAGTAGCATGTATAACACATATATAATACAAATATATATATACTATATAAAGATTTCTTTGTATTGGACTCAATACTAGTGTTGGTCGAATAGCTCACTATTCGATTCGACCGCTATTCGGTCGAATAATTCATAATTATTTAGGTGATCGAACATCAAATTCGAACTCCAATAAAGTCAATCGGGGAAAAATTTGGGTTGTTATTCGGGTCGGTGGAGAGCTTCTATAGCCTATAAATACATTTAAAAAGACATGTCAAGACTCTCCCAGCTCTGCACAACACTGTACAAGTAAAAATAAAATAAGGAATTCTTTTTTTCTGTTGCTGGCAAGTAGTTTTGGTCGAATAGCTCATGCCATTTTATGGGTCGGCCATGGGAACGTGACGGATTTTACACGGTCTCTGAGTACAGCCAGAGAGGGACATGAGGGGGTTCCTCTGGTCCAAAAATTAGCCACCAGGTTTCACCGCTCCGTTACAAGCCATACACAGCCCTCAGAGTACAGGCAGAGGTCTCTGAGGGCGGTCATTCAGTCCAAAAATGAGCCAGCTACACAGCTCTGTTATACGTTACAAGTGACAGGTGGCAGCAGCAGTAGGAGGAGGCGGTGGGCACTGAGACGGAGC
>NC_092865.1:7514291-7521850 GCF_032062135.1 Pyxicephalus adspersus
GCATTAGAGGTTGAGGCCATCACCCATATGGACAGTGTCGAAGCTGTAGCTATTGGAGACATGAATGGATCAATGAGATTCCAATCCGTACCCACTATGTAGCGAAACCACATGAAACGGAACAGGTTTGGCGGAATCAGCGGGGAAAGAACACCCTGTTGGGGGGACGTGGCCTGGCAATGGCGCTGTGAGCAGGCACTTTCCCGGAACTCTGTGTCCGCCGGGGCTTTAGCAGCTAATAATTCAAATCACACATCTCATTTCCACCCCACTCAGTGATGTCTAAGCAGTGGAAGAATAAAGAAGCAGGGAAAACCCCTAAATGGGACAACTTACACAAATATTTCCCTTCAGACTCGGCAGCTTCAGCAGGAGGAAGTGCTCCCAAGATGGCCCCCGCATCTGCAAGTGAAGCTGACCACCTGGAGTCTGCTGATCGGGTGAGTGAAGAGGGGACTTCTCCCCTTGCTGGGATCCATGCAGCTCTCTCTCCTGCACACTCCTCTCTATCCTCTGGTTCCCCAGCTGAGTTCTCAGACACAGTGCCTTCCCCTCAGCAGCTGCCCAGAGAATTACAAGCCCTCCTGAAATTCATACCCACTAAAACAAAGCTGGAATCCTGGGCTCATCGCATAGAACACTCTGTACATGCAGAGATTGAACAGATATATCAGAAAGTGCAAGCAGTTGATATTAAGGTTACTTCACTGGAGTCCTCCTTCTCCCAAACTTCCCTTAGATTAGACACGCTTGAACATGCCCAACTGCATATGAAGTCTGTGCTTTTTAACTTGGCTCTCAGTTTGGATGATCAAGAAAACAGGGGCCAACGCAACAATTTACGATTAAGAGGGACTCCCGGAAGCTACAGCTGGGCCTGAGCTGGAGCACACTGTAATTGCTATTTTTAACACCCTTTTAGACCGACCCCCCTTAAAGAATTGGACAGAGTTCATAGGGTTGGTGTGAGGAGAGATGGAGTACCTGATCGCCCCAGAGATGTTCTATGCAGGGTGCACTTTTACAAAGTTAAAGAGCAGATCGTTCAGAAAGCATGGCAGAAGGGGCCGATTGATTTTGATGGTGCAAGTATTCAGATATATGCGGATCTATCCCCTCGCACGCTACGGATGAGACGCATACTGAAGCCACTTTTGGATTACATTACCACACACGGTGCCCGATATAGATGGGGACATCCACTACATCTCATAGTGACCAAACCCAACTCTGTGTTTACATTGCACAATCCATCTCAGCTACCGGCCTATTTTCCTTCTTGGGCGCGGATACCATTGATGTTCCTAATTGGCTGGAAGTCTTAGAGGTACTCCCAAGTATCTACTTGAGATCGAGATCATCTACCTCCGCCCGATGCAGACAGCGCTCTCCCACCTCAAATTCACATGAACTATGATTTCTTCTGATGCTGAATATTTGGACTCTTGTTACCACCACTGTCTACCTCCTACATATATTACAATGCATATCTATACCTCCTCAGAAACGTATCGTTCCTGTGTGATGTATCTATGTCCTGATCTGAGCACACCTCCTATGCCGGAAGCGGATTCCTGTTACTGCGGTGACATTGGTGCACATTGAGTATGGGTGATGGCCCATCCTGGTCTCAGTGGTTCTTTGTTCCCAGATGGTTGCCTCCCGCCAGTTCTATTACTGTTATTATTATTGTTCTGTTTACATGAAACCTTGCGCTTTGAAGCTGGGTTATTGTTTTGACTCCTGTAGTAGCCTGCATTGTGTATTGCTGTGCAATTTAGTATGCCTGATTATTGGTATGCCCTTTATTTAATGTTTTTATTAATGTCTTTGGGACCTTCAGTCCTGTGAAACCTTTCTACTCTTGTAAGTTTAGAATTCTATCTTTTCTCCTTGTTCTTTGGGAACGGCACATCTTCCTGGTTTCTCTTACTAGAGCTGTGTGATTTACTTACAGTTATATACGTGTTTTATGTTGCTGCTGCTGGTGAGCCAGCGGCTCGTAGAGTTCTTGCCTACACTACCCCCCACATAGGTACACCCGGCCTCTTGTAGAGGTCGGTGTTGTGGTATATTGTTTTACTTACTTTAGGGCCTAGAGGGCTCTATTTCTTCTTCCTTTTAAGTTGTTTTGTTTTTCTCACTGCTTTTTCTTCTTTGTGTACCTTATTTTATTGATTTCCTAATTTATTCTTTCCTTTCTTTCCCCCTATTCTTTATTAATTTCCCCCACCCTTCCCCCTCCCATACCTTACCGTTAGACCACAGGAATTATGACTATCACACTCACATCTCTGAATGTTAAGGGATTAAACTCTCCCTCAAAGCGTTCAGTCCTATTCAATACCCTCCGAAAATGCAGAAGCCATATTGTCTTTCTGCAAGAGACACACTTCCGTCATGACAAAATCTCGGTCCTGCGTAACAAACAAGCCAAATACAGTTATCACAGCACTTCACCCGATTCTAAATCTAGTGGAGTTAGCATTCTAATAGATGGTTCTCTTCCATGGTCCCCCTCTTTGTGTAAAGTCGTTTCCTCATAGTCCAGGGTATGATAGAGAAGCAACTATTTACATTTGTAAACATATACCTACCTAATACCGGCCAGTTGACTGTCCTTGAATATATTCTGACCCTCTTATCTGAGGTGGCTCAAGGCACCATCATTATAGGAGGAGATTTAAATTTAACTTTAGATCCGTCCTTGGACATATCCAAGGGCCGTTCCCATCTGCCTTTCTCCCATCATAAACGTCTGAAAGCACTGCTACATGACAATCAATTGACTGATATCTGTCGTATTCAACACCCCGGAGACAGAGATTTTACGTTCTACTCCGCGGTCCGTAATAGTTAGTTAGTGACTCGAGTATTGGTTCCATAAGATTGAGGAGGAACTTTCCTTCTTCTTTGCCATTAATACGGAATCTACAGATAATCCGCTTCATGTATGGGAAGCCCATAAATGTTATATTAGAGGTCTGTTCATACAACAGGGCTGTAGACTCAAAAGACTAACCAAGCAAAGGCTAGATACGCTGCTGCAGGAGCTGCATCGTTTAGAGATGTTGCACAAAAGGCTTCCAACAGCGGACCTAGAATCTCAACTACTCGCCACTCGTACACAAATTAACTCACTATACAGAGATAAGGCTAAAGCACAACTCACCCATTGCAAACGGTACTACTATGAACATGCGAACCACTGTGGTAGGGCATTGGCTAGGGAGCTTAGGTCTAAGAAGGCAGCCATGTACATCCCTAAAATCAAAACCCCCCTGGGCACCTTGGCACACGCCACCCCTGACATTGCTAAAACCTTCCATGATTATTACAGTCAACAGTACAATCTACGAGTGGACTCTAGTGGTATGTCACCTCCCGATCGTCAGGTTGCAATACAGGAGTATCTCAGTGCCTCTGACTTGCCGACACTGTCCTCAGACATAATAGAGACATTAGATAAGCCGATCACACTGCTTGAACTACAGGCGGCAATACGCTGAGCAGCATCAGGGAAGGCTCCCGGCCCAGATGGTCTGGCATTGGCCTATTACAAGAAATTTTTTCCCAGTACTGGGCCCTCACCTAGTTGTAGCGCTGAATGCGCTCTCTGATGGTCACAATCTCCCTCCAGACACATTAGCAGCCCACATATCAGTGATACTCAAATCAGACAAGGACCCTCTCCTATGCTCCAATTATAGACCAATATCATTGCTTAATTGTGATTTGAAACTTTTTGCTGGCATATTAGCGTATAGGCTGACTCCAATACTGAATGATATTGTCCATCCTGACCAAAGTGGTTTTCTTCCATTGAGGGAAGCCAGGGACAACACGATCCGTACCCGAAATATTATTAACTTTGCACATACTCACAACACCCCTCTAATGCTCCTCTCCACTGATGCTGAGATGGCATTTGATCGGGTGGACTGGACGTTTCTGCTTTCCACATTGATGCACCTGGGCCTTCCCCCTCGTGTTCTGCGCTGGATAGAGATGTTGTATTCCTCCCCCAGCGCTAGAGTACAGGTTAATGGTGAACTCTCCCATTCTTTTTGCATAACAAATGGGACGAGACAGGGGTGCCCACTATCTCCATTGCTGTTTGTGTTGACCCTGGAGCCCCTTCTACAAATAATTTGTGCCAAAGGGGATACCAGAGGAGTCCAGATTTGCCTCATTGAACATAAGGTAGCTGCTTACGCGGATGACCTATTTTTTTACGTTGCAACACCAGTAACTACTTTGCCGGTTCTTATGCGAGAGCTAGACAGATATGCCTCGCTCTCTAATTACAAAATAAACCTGCAAAAGTTGGAGGCACTGAGTTTTACTCCTCCCAGAACAACTAGAGAGGCATTGGCCCCTTCTTTCCCCTTTAAGTGATCTAACACAGCTATCTCTTACCTGGGCACGCAGATTCCTGCTAATCTGACGCGAGTCGTAGACCTTAATTTTATCCCTCTACTAAACAAAATCCGAAGCGATCTACAGAGGTGGAGACAGATGGTATTTATCTGGTTTGGGAGGAGCAATGTGCTTAAAATGAATGTTATGCCTAGACTGTTGTATATGCTGCAAGCTCTCCCAATACACATCCCGCTTTTTGTCCTGCGGAAATTCCGTTTGGAATTTGTAAAATTTATCTGGCTTAATGGGGCTCCCAGGCTTAGGATGACATTACTGAGACTCCCCAAAGCCAACGGAGGAATGGCATTCCCTGACCCAGTTTTGTACTATCAGGCAGTGCACTTGTCCAGGCACTAATAGTCGCTCCAAATTGTGGGTTGGATTGGAGGATGCATGCTCCACTGCCCCCATTAACACACTGGCCTGGGTGACACCGGCGGCCAAGGCGGCGATGTCCACCCATCCATTGATTGGCGAGACCTTGAAAGTGGTCACTAAGTATTTCTCCTCTCAAAACGTAACTGCATACCCGTCCCCAATGTCTCCCGTTCTGGGCAATCCTGGATTCCCGTCGGGGCAGACAGACCTAATATTTTGCCAATGGTGTGCTTTGGACGTGTATAGAACATCCCATTTCATGCACAATGGGGAGTGGCAACATATTTCGACCCTACAAATGGAAAGGGACCTCCCTTCATTGTCACCCTGGCGCCACATTCAACTCACTTATGTTCTGAGATCTTTACCGCGGCCCAATACAATAGCCCGGTCACTTCTCCCTCTGGAGGCCTTATGTGCAGCTGGTCAACCTGTACGGGGTACACTCTCCCATGCTTACCAAACCCCGTTATCTGTATATACGCCAGAGCTCCCTTTATTTGTATCCCAGTGGGAAGCTGACTTAGACACTCGTTTTACAGAAGCCCAGAGAGATATGTTACGCCATTTCTGTCATAAGGCGTCCATTTGCAACAAATATCAGGAAACCAACTACAAGTTGGCCACTCGCTGGTACAGAACACCGGTGAAGCTCGCTAAGATTTTCCCGGGGTCGGATAGCACTTGCTGGAGATGTGGCGACACACAGGGTACGCTACTGCATGTTTTCTGGGAATGTTCAAAATTACAATTATATTGGAGCTCAGTAGCTGATATCATCTCAAAACTTACAGAAGTGGATATTCAGGGCAATCCGGCCCTGGCACTTCTTCATGTTTCGGACATGTCCCGCAAGTGCTATAGTAACTCGCTCCTGAGACACCTTCTCAATGCAGCTAAGGCCTGTATCCCAGCCTTATGGAAGAATACTGCCCCTCCGACGGTAGTACATTGGTTGCAAAGGGTTGCTGATATATATAACATGGAGAATATGATATCCACTGACGCTAAGAGAGCGGAAAAATTCGCACAGACCTGGTACCACTGGATCCACTTTATCACTACTGAGGAATATTGCCGTCTGTTACGGCCACCCCCCTGAGTATCTGAGCATACTAGGGTGGGTGCCTAATTGCACTTTGCCGCTATTTCAGAGATGTGATTGATTCTATAGCTGGTCAATGCCCTCTCCCCTCCTTCCTTCTCTTTTTCTCTTTCTTTTTCTTCTTATTCTCATCCCCCTTTTTTAAATTGGTTATTTTGTATTCTCTTCTTTTAATTTTCTTTTCTTATAAAAATGTTTTTGAAAACCTTAAGATGTCATGGTTCCTACTACACACGACTGGTTTGTTATAATGTTTGTATTTCTTTGCGGTTGGCTGTTATGCTGCAGACTTGAAGACATGCATTGTTAGAACCTTACCTTGCTGTTTGTTTTTTGAAATGTACATTGTGGCCACTTTATTTTCTTTTCTTTGTATGCACCTTGATATCTTTTAATAAAAATTATTTAAAAAAATAAATAAATAAATTTCAACTAAGCAGCTCAAGGAGTGAAAATGAAAGTTTTATCAAAAGTTCACAAAATGACAAGATTATCTTTGCCAGAATCAATCCTTTGCAGCTCTCTGTATATTTAAGAGAGAGGAATTACACAGCATAGCATAAAACAGACAGCTGTGTCCTGCCAATCACTTTGGGGAGAGCTGCTTTGATCATTATTATTATTAACCAGTAATTTTTTAGCGCCAACATATTATGCAGCGCTGTACAGGCAGATACAGTGACACAGGAGGCGGAGAGGATTCTGACCCAAAGAGCTTACAATCAAAAACCGCGTTCAGTACTTTGTATGCGGGGTGATGTCAGCGCTCCGGCTAATGGTAAGGATCCTGTAAGAGCTGGAGAATGAAAGAGTGGATTCCTTCAGGTTACTGCACACTCATTAGCTAACATATTTTAGGATTTATGATATAAAAAAGCATGCTTGTTTCTAAAGTAGGGATGAAAGCTACATTGTAATATGTTTCTGCTACTTTTTGGTGCCCTTACCTCTTTTGAAGTCAAATCCAAACGAAAGTCAGATTTGAATGGAATGATTAAGGGATCCAACCTTTCCATCCAGGGTCATAGCTATTCACCTATTGGCCCAAAGCTGAATTTGAATCTGGGCTCCTACCCAGCTCTGCACATAAATCTATAGATCTATGGGCCCAGTACAGAAGTGTCCCCTGCATACCATTACTCTGAGACAGTTTACTAAAAGTTATAATGGAGGATTATTATTAATCAACAGGATTTATATAGCACCAACATATTATGCAGTGTTGTACATTAAATAGGGGTTGCAAATGACAGAAGGATACAGACAATGACACAGAAGGAGCAGAGGATCCTGCCCAGAAGAGCTTACAATCTAAGAGGTGGGGGAAATAACACACAATAGGAGGGGAGATATAGTGGTGGGAAATAGCAAAGGGTTACAAACGACAGCAGAAGACCGGCAAGTTTGAAAAGATGGGTGATCACTAATCGCCATGCTTATTAATAATATTACCTAATATTTATATAGAGCCAACATATTACACCGCACTTTACAAAGCCTACAGTCATGTCACTAGCTGTCCCAGATAGGGGCTCACAATCTAATGTCCCAACCATCGGCTTATGTCATTAACACAGTCTAAGGTCATTTTTTTGGGGGGAGGGCAATTAACCTGACAGAGCTCCCTTGTAGCCTATATCGGGGGGGGGGGGGG